>NW_004955754.1:3977-25660 GCF_000276665.1 Chinchilla lanigera
ATCTCCTCCTGTCTTTAGGCTTTGGGCCTGACTTGTTCTTCTGTTTTTAAAAGTTTAAGATGCATCATTAGGCTACTTATTTGTTCTCTTTCAGTTTTCCTTATGTGTGAATTCACTGCTATAAATTTCCCTCTGAGGACTGCTTTCATTGCATCCCATAGATTCTAGCTAGTTGTATTTATATTTTCATTTGTTTGTAGGTATTTTTAAATTTCCTCTTTAATTTCTTCTGTGACCCATTGGTTGTTCAGGAGGTTGTTGTTTGATTTCCAAGTGTCTATGGAATTTTTGGAATTCCTTTTGTCATTGATTTCCCGTTTCATTGCACTTTGTTAGATAATATGCACGGGATAATTTCAGTTCTTTTGCATTTTGGAAGGTGTGCTCTATAAGCTAGGATGTGCTCTATTTTAGAGAAAGACCCATGTGCAGCTGAGAAAAATGTGTATTCTGATGTTGTGGCGTGCAACACTCTGTAGACATATACTAAGTCCATCTGTTCAGAGCTTTGGCGCAGATCTGTTATTTCCTTACTGATTTTTTGTCCAGTTGACCTATCTCTTTGTGTCAATGGGGTATTGAGGTCCCCTGCTACACAGGTGTTGTTAATTATACGGGTTTTCACGCCTGTTAAGATTTGTCTTGCATAATTTGGAACTCTGATATTGGTTCATGCATGTTTATGATTGTTATGTCATCCTCTTGCAGTATATAGTGACCTTCTTTATGTCTTTTGATTGTTTTCAGTTTGAAGTTTACATTGTCTCCAAACAGAATAGCTACACCTGCTTTTTTCTGGGTTCCTGTTGCATGGAGGATTGTTTTCCTCCTTTGACTTTTAATCTATGGATTTCCTTTTTTTTTTTTTTTTTTTTTAACCGGTACCAGCAATTGAACTCACGACCTCGTACTTGCCAGGCAGGCGCTGTGCCATAGAGCTAAACCCCCAGCCCTGAATTTCCTTTTGAGTAAAATGTGTTTCCTGTATACAGCATATCATTGGATTTTGTTTTTTAATACACTCTGCCAGTCTCTTTTGACTGAAGAATTGAAGCCATTTACATTTATAGTTATAACCGATATGTGTTGATTTATCATTGTCATGTCTTTTACTTGCTTTGGTTTCCTACTTTGTCTACTTGTTTACTTGCTTGCTCTTCTTGACATTTCATTTCTACTGGTGTTCTTGAAAATGCATTCAAATTTTTCTCTTTCTACTATATCTTTTAGTACTCTTTATAATGCTGGCTTGGCACTCATGAAGTTCTTCAATTGTTCTTTGTCGTGGAAATATTTTATTTATCCGTTGAATTTAAGGGATAGTTTGGCAGGCTACATCACTGTTGGTTGGAAGCTGTTTTGTCTCAGGACCTTTAATACTTCGCTCCAAGCTCTTCTTTGTTGGATGGTTTGTGCTGAGAAGTCTGCCATGATTCTGATGGGCTTTCCTTTATAGGTAATCTGTTTCTTTTCTCTAGTGTTTTTTAATATTTTGTTCTTTTGCTGGAGATCTGGGAATTTGAGTATTATATGTCTCGGTGTAGTTTTATTTTGGGTGTGGTTGGTTGGAGTTCTAAATGCCTCATTTACTGTACATCAGGTTCTGTTTCCATACTTGGTAAATTTTCTGCTATTATTTCTGCAAATATTCTTTTCACATCAGTTGTGTTTCTCCTGCTGTTTCATTGACTCCTATAAGTTGTACTTTATTCCTCTTTGCCTCATCTTGCAGCTGCTGAATTGACTTTTCCTGGGTCCTTGTTGATTTTACAACATCCTTTCTTTCAGTCGCTAGCTGCCATGCTGTCTTCAAAGTCTGAAATTCTATTTTCAGCTTTGTTCAAGTGGTTTTGGTAGCTTTCAGTGAAAGTTTTGTTTTCCTGGAAGTGTCTTGAATTTGGTTCATGTGTTCTGAGTCCTTTCTATATTTTTCATTTAACGCTTCCATCCATTGCCTTTGTTGTTCTATTTTCTTATATGTTTCTTCTTCAGACGTTTTGAGCAGTTCTTTCATTATTATTGTCATTTCATTTTTTGCCTGAGAAATTATTTCTGATCTCATCTCTTCTATGGCCTTGTGGAGTTGTTTCTTTACTTCCATTGCAATCATTTCAGCTATTTCAGGCATTTGTTTACCAAGTTCTCCTATGTTGATGTCTCCTGGACTTGTTGTAAGGGGGGTGGAGTTCTGGGATTGTGTTTTAGTCCTTTGTTACATCATGTTTGCTACCAGATGCAGAAAGCTCAGTTTCCCTCTTCAATGGCTGCACAGCAAAGGCTATTAATGTCCTTAGTTTTCCTATTGCCCCTCAGTGAGAAGCACTATTTAGTCTGTGGTTTTCTAGCAGTTGTTGATTTGTATCTAGTTATCTCACATCTCAGACATGGGCATTGGTGTCAGCTGATGGTAGACCATCTGATCCAGTGTTCTCTTGCAGTTCAGGGCCTGTGCATGGCCCAGTCTTGTGTTGCACTGGTGTGACTATCGTGGTCCAGTGGACCTATGTCCCCAGGTATTTCAGGGTACAGGCAAAACCCAGACACAAACTGCAGGGTCGGCAGACTGTGAACCACCTGATTCTGTGTCTCCAGTCAGTTCAGGACACATACAGGCACCAGATGCAGGCTGCACCAACAGCAATGACAGAGTGCTCATGCCTGTGACCCCCCAGGGTGTCCAGGTGCAAGTAAGGCACAGACTCGATCTGCGGGACCAGCAGTTCTTGGAACACTCACTCACTTGGTGCATTGCCCACACAGGGAGGGCCCGCACATGATCCCTTGTGAAAGCAGTCCCCAGGGCTTCTGAGTGAGGACCTCCTCTCTGCCTCAGGTGCATGGAGGGCAGAGACTCAGACTGTAATGGTGGTGGGGTCCTGGGTCGCCTGCTCTGTAGCCAGGAAGTAGATGGGAAATAACTGGCTCTCTCTGTGAGTTTCAGCTGGAAACCATGGAAGAGGGAGGGGGTTGTAGCCTGCCTGGTTATGCTTCTTAGTCAGTTCAGTGCATGCACAGGAGCCAGGCCCAGGCTGCTCAAAGAGCAATGGCCCAGATGATGGATTTTATTTGAAAGTCTTTTAACAGATCTAGTACAGCAGTGAGATGACAAAGACATAAGGCTATCATCATACTTACGTCCATGAGATTCCCCAGTGGGAAGAGTAGAATCAAAATATTTCCCATTGTCCCTGAGCTTGAACCCTTAGACAAGCTCTAAGACTTCAAGCTCTAAACCAATTAAAAGTTCAGTAAGCCAATTAGAATTTCAGGGCACATCACTGCCAGCACTTTGAAGGAGATGGTAAAGCAGACCCATGACTGGGATACTGACTACGCTAAGGATATGATGATCTTTACATGGGTCTCTGCAGCAGTGTAGATGACTATCATGCTTCCTCAAAATAAGACCTAACCAGAATGACCTAAGCAGAACTAGCCCTAGCTGGTCATTACTGTGCAGAAGATCATACCTGACTATTCTCTTGCTTGGTGGATATTCTGTAATGTCAGGTAAGGCAAGAATATGCTGATCTGGCTTGGTATTTTTTTCCAGTTAGGTCTTCTTTTCAGGGAATCATGGTATGTGTTGAGCAGAGAAGTTGATAGACTTGATGCAGAAGTTGGACACTGGAAGAAGTTTGGTCTGGATTTCCTCCTTAGTATAGTCTGAGGGAGAGAGAAGTCAGCAGGAAATGAGAAGACTCTTTAAAGAAACCTAAATATAGAAAAGTCTTTGGCTGTTAAGCTGTCCTAATTTTGCCCCTGAACAAAAGTGATGGAAAAATGCATTGTGAGGTTGACCATTGCCACAGAGAGGGAATGAGAGTAGCCATTCAGATCCCCAAAATAAATCCAAAATTTGTCTAAGGTAACTGTGATTAGCAAAGATAGTAAGCAAACATAGTAAGTATGCAAAGCAAGAGCATGTTGTAGGAGAAATATGAAAAGCTCCCTAAGTTGTTCTTACTGCAGTACTATGTTGGGTGCCAAGAAAAGTAATGGCAAAAATCTGTGTTGGTGTTTGATGAAGATAAAGAATGGAATTGCAAAGGAAGTGGCTAACAGGAATGTTTTAAGCAGAGAGAAATAGCTTCCAGTAGTCAGGAGGGGACCTGAAAGTGGGTTGCCACAGGGACCCTCTGTCTAGGGGTTTTTATACCAAAAATTACTAGGACTCAGACTACTCTCAATCAAACTAATGTCAAGTTATAGAACTAAGACAAGCTTAGTTAAACTAGAAATGGGCCCATAAAGAGTTAAATCATGTAGCAAATGTATGTCTATAAGTACCTCTTGGTTTCTACTTTATCTAAGTGGCTTATTAAAAGAACAAACAGAAGGAAAAAACCCCAACTTTTCTGGATAGGTTAGGAAAAAAAGTCACTGTGGTCATCCATCACCTTGCTTTTTACCTCACTCTTCACAATTTTAGACTTAATTGTCTATCTGGTTTTTGTTAACCATTGACTTCAGGCTCCTGTTTATGTTGTTATTCTGGCTTTATTTTGACCCCAAATCCTTACAGGCCTACTGTTATCTTCTAACTTGCCTGCTATAATGGTACTATATAAAAATCCCTAGCAAGTACTCTTCCTGTCCACCACCCTTCCAGCAGCATCCATCACACCTGGAAGTTACAGATGTAGGAAGGAAGGAAAGGCATCAGGTGTGTGTCAGGAAGGAATGCACAGGTGGACAGGAGCTTCAGAGCCTATCTACTTACTGGTGGCCCTTAGACCCACAGTAACAGAAGCCTAATTCGGCACCTGGGGTCTGAGTCTGCACAACACTGAAGGATTAACTTCCAGCACTGTACTTCTCAAGTCAATGAGGGATGAAACTACATGTGAAAGCAGCACTGATTTGGTCAGTTTTCCTATGAATCTGAACAAGAGAAAACATGAAGATACTTAGATCTTGGCCTTAATGTGTCTTCAGGAAATCAGTGGTAATGTGTTAAAATGAGCTCCCTAGGGAATTGTAAGTCCCTCCCCGAAGTGGGGGAAACTTCTTTTACAGGTGAGAACACTAATTACGAGAGAGAGACAAAGAGACAGAGAGGCAGAGACAGAAAGAGATATAGAGGGACAGGGACAGACAGAGAGACAGAGACAGATGGAAACAGAGAGAGTAAAGAACTCAGATATAGTCAAGTATGTACTTTTAAAAATGAATGTGTTCTTTGTCCCTGAGTTTGGGCTCTGTCCCCAGTACTGAATCTTGTGTTCTAGATCTGGGGAGGCTGAAGACTATCTGATTCACTGGCCCTGGGTAACAGCTCAGGCTTTCTTCATATGATGCTCTTTATCTCTGACTCAATAAACCAAGATCCTCCGGAGGTTTGGGCTCACCACAGCCTCTGGAAGCCTGTTTCTCTACTTACAGAGTAAAGCTCAATAGAAATAGCTGTTTGGGGGAAGAGAATTGAGGCTTTTAAGTGTTGTTCCTGCTGAGTCTCATGAAAATGAAAAATAAAACTGAGAACAAGTACTGTTCCAAGCACAGGTATTGCTAAACGTAGTTAGGTTTTAATTTTTTAAAAGATTTTATATCATGCCTTATATTTATGGATCTTGTTCATTTCATTGAAGAATATGTAAACAATAAGAGGAAGAATGTAAAGATGTCATAATCACAAAACTCATACCTTAAACTTCTCACAAGCCCCAGGATCTGTCAGTCTGTCTGCCTCCATTATAGCAGTCACATTACTTGTCCTGATTTGCAGCTGGCTTCATTTCAGTGAATAAAACTCAATGATCTTTGCCTTATGTGCCTTTTCCCTCCCCATCTGTCAGCCTGCAGAGTAGTTTTCTTAATCCTTATGTTCTCATGCCAGGTGTATTATTCTAGCAGAAAGTTTGTCTACCTATTCCTTATGTACTGAAACTTTGTGAGAGACTCAGATTAAGGACATGGTCTAATTCATCATGTGGGGAAAATTTCAAGGCAACCTAATGTGACTGTGGTACTGTACTACTTGGGGTCTTTAGCCAGCTCTTCTTTGAGAATTACTAGCAAGGAGCAAAGTTCAATGATTATATAAGTTGAATTTAGCCAAAAGTTTAGCCTCAATAAGTTGGAGCAGAAGAGAGCTTGGCTGCTGAAAAAAATCAGTTTATAAAAACAAAGTACTGGGGCTGGGGATTTAGCTCAGCAGCAAAAGCGCCTGCCTGGCAAGCGCAAGGTCGTGTGTTCGGTTCCCGGTACCGGAGAAAAACAAAACAAAAAAAAAAATAAAAAAAAATAAAAAAAGTACTTTACAACAGGGAAAATCCAGAAGATGCCATGAGGACATAATAGATTCAAAAGACCCCACTCTAAGCAGACTCAAAGGTGAAAAAGAGAAAGATTTTGATTGAGAGAAGAGCCCCAGAGCAACATTCTGGAGAGATACCACCTAGGAAGTTAGCTTCTCAGGATTGCTTTTACAGTGTTCAGCCTTCCAGCCACCCAGAGGACACTTCAGCCATCATGCAAATGGTCTGGCTACTGCTCCATCCAGAAGAACTTGAAATTATCCAAGTGGTGCTCTTTATACTTCATGCAGAATGCAAGAGATATGGGATCAGGGAGCCCTCCACCCAGATTTCTAAAGGCAACCTGGGAATTCAAGGAGTGAGCTTCTGAGAGGGCAGTGTGTGAAACTGAGAGTGAAGCCAGCATTGCAATGGAGTCCAAAGAAGTTGCAGAAATCATGAGAATGGAATGTCTGATGAAACCTGAAAGGATTGAGCAAAGCCAGCAGCTCAAGTTCGAAGTCATGTAAACTGCAACCATCAGGAAGGGTAGGGTTGCCCAAGCACTTTGGAGATTGTATCTTGCCATCTTTTGCCCCAGGTGCTGGACATGAAGCTACAGGGTTCACAGTTCACCATAATGGGTTTTAAGCTTGCTTTGTTCCCATTCTTCTCTATTCCCCTGTTTCTCCTTTGTGTAACAAGAATGTTTACCTGTGCCACTGTATGTTGTCTGTGTTTAACTCTATGATTTTTATAGAAGCTCATAGCTACCAGTTTGCTTTACATCTCAGACAAGACTTTGGACTTGGACTTTTCAGCAACACTGGAATTGTTAAGTTTTTGACAGGTCTTAGAGATGGACTAAATAGGTTTTGCATGAAAAGATGTGTATGAAACTTTTGGGCGAAATGGGTGGAATGTTACTTTTGTATCTCTATGTTCTCCCAAAGCCTATGCACTCAAAGTTGGAGTTTCCGGAAGATCACTGGATTATGGGGGAATTTTTGCTGACATGCTGCTGGTAGGTGGTGTCTGGTCAGAAGAAGTATGTCACTATAGGCGTGGCCTAGAAGGATATATTCCTTTCTTGCTTCTTCTTTGACCTCATTCTCCTTTCTGGCCCCCTTGATTTTAGCAGGTTTCCTCAGCATCAGGCCATTACATTATGCTTCTGACCATGGAAGGATGGAATTCTTTACAAAATGTGAGTCAAAATCAAGCTCTTCTTTATGTTGCAGTTGCTGGGTATGGTATCTGAGTGACTAAAAAGTGACTAAGATACCACTGTAATGTGCCCTTTTAGCTATGTGCCCAGTTAACTTAGACCTGCTAGTATCCAACTTATATTTTTTCTCTCTGTGTCTTTGTCTATGTTTTATTGCTTGTAAAACAAGTTTATTTCCCCCCTTTCTGTGTTCACATTCAACATATTCTGGTGAAAAATGAATCTTTTTTATCAAGGGTTTCCTGAACTTTCTTTGTAATAACAAAACATACCATGTGTTGTGCCTATGCAACTCTCAATGTACATTTGCTTCTGTCTATCATTTTTCAGTAAATGTGTGGATTGGTTTCTTGACTAGTTATAACCAGAGGAAAGAAACTCGACTTTCAAAACCACTTGTCAATGAGGGAAAGGAGAAAAAGAAAGAAAGAAGCAAAAGAAAAAATATATATGTATAGCTGGGATAATTGTACTGCTGATGTGTATTGGTCTATTGAAAGGAACAGTTAATGCTTAAATTTTTTGACCAAATTTTCATGCTTATATCTGGCAGTCTGAACAACTAATTTGAAGACAACAATATGTACTATATCAACCACTGGTGAATTCCTACCATCTTGTTTATGGAAGTTCTGTATTGTTTCTAACGTTTTTTTTTAAATTCTCTCTAATGGTTTGATCAATCTTGTATTCTTACATCTGATAATCTGACCAACTTTGTTGAAGAAACAATATGTAATATAACAACCACTGTTAGTTAATTCCTATGAATTTGTTTTGAAACCCTGTCATTTTTATTGTTTTTGTGTTGTTTTGCTTTTGTCTATGTTGTTGTTATTTTGTTATTGCTTTTTATTCTCTTTAAAAGAGAAAAGGAAAGAAATCACCCATCAAAACCAGTAGGGAGCCTTGTGTGTAACCCTTAGTCAAGGATATCAGACTGAATCTACTCATTCTGTACCTTAATTTTCTGTCCATTATAGAAAGCTTTCCTGGTCTGTCTTTTGTTCCTGGCCACCTTTGCAACTTCATGCAGTGCATTCTGTCTCACCACTATGATTAAAGAAAGTTCAAGAAATATATATCCTGGTAAGTCTTGGTTTTTATAATTGTTTATGAGATAACGTCCTGGTAGATAGGGTATGCTCACAGGCAAAAGTCTGACTCCATACAGGAAGGTAGGTGAAGGTAGATACAGAAATGAAATCAGAATGAGGCTTTTGAAATTGGCCTGCATATAAGATAATCATTCTCAATTCTGTCTGGCTACGAGAATAACTTTTGAAACCTTCAATTGCTAAGGGTCCATCTAAAACACAATAAATCAGAATTTCTATTGTCAGAGTTTCCCATCCAGTCATTCCTTGATTGTCTCCTTCATGCACTCAGGTTTGAAAACTACTGTTTAGTCCAAAGAGGTATTCAGCCTTCAATGTTCATGCCTAGCCTGTGAGTCTTATAAATCTACAGGTGTTGATTCAGAGGATCTGCAGATAAATGTGAGAGTTGTGCATCCAAGGCAGCCCAGGTAACGCTGAGGGTAGGCTTCCTGAAGGTATACATGGGAATCAGGGGCTTCAGTGACAGTTCTTAACCTTAGTTGAACACTGGCATTTTCAGTATGCATTATAAAATGATAGGAGCATGGGTCTATACCAGGGATCCTGATTTTTATGTTCTGTGGTGGGACTTAGCCCAGATTTTACATTTGCTTGTTTTGCATTGTTTCTTACGTATTTTTATTGTGGTACTGTTGGTTGAGCCCAGGGATTTTTACATGCTGAAAATGAGATATTCTACTGCCATATACTATTTTAGTACAGTTTTTGAGTATCCAAGATGTTCACTTCACCTGTACACGCCAAACAGAATGAAAATAAAAAGAAGTAAACTAAAGTACAGAGTTAAGAACTTATTTAGAGATATTCCATAGGACAAAATATAGCCCAGTATAATTAAAGAGGAAAGCCCTAGTTATTGTTTTCTAATTTTAAAGATGAAAAAATCTAACAAAACAACACAAAAACAACAAAAACAATACATGACCTCAAAGCAAAATGATAGCAATTAACAATGGTTACTACATTACATACTGTTATCTTTAATGTTTATTTTGAAATACAGTATAGATGAATTTCAGTTTGCTTTGGAAAATATTCCAGTTTCTTGAACTCAGTACTGTGGTTTAGCTAAGTATATATTAATACAGAAACTCTGCAATGTATGCCTTAGAAACTGTCTATCACTTCTGAGCAGGGGTTTTACAGCATTGTTCCTGTTGCATGAGTTGGGGACCCCACTGGTGTTGATCTGTGGTTTTTTCAGCATGCAGAGATCCGTATGGAATCATATACCCAATGGGCTCGAAATGGAAGACTGGTAACTGTTTGGATTGTTCTTGCAATACAAATGGAGTGACATGCTGCACAACGTGAGTCTCAATCCAGTCAAGGTCAAGAGTGGACCTGATTTTTTCCTACAGAGCAGCTCCTTTCTCATTCAAGATCCCATCTTTTGGGGTGTTTCTAATAGCCTTTATTTTGTTGATCATTGTTAGCGTCATGGTAAAATAGGGCATAGACAGAGCTCTCCCATCTTTCCTATACCTATATGCAAAGCTTTACCTATATGTAAAGCTTTACCTATATGCAAAGCTTCATAGAATGCCAACACTACCAGCAAAAGTTCTCTGAATTTCCATTCCATTTGCATTCACATGTGATCATCACTCAAACCCCATGGTCTACGTGAGGGTTCCTGCTGAATGTGGTGGAGGGGCTCAGCTTTTGATTGTGTGTTTTGTAAACAGCAAGTGCACTGAGTACATTCACATTTTTGTGCAATAACCTAAACACTCACTCTTGACATTCCTTTTAACTTGCACAGCTAAAACTTAGCCCCCATCCAACCATCAGTCCTCTCCTGCCAGAAAATCCAGTGATTCCTTTCTACATCGGCAAATGTCAGTGCTCCGGGAGCTCTTATATATGCATCCATGAACTATTTGACCTGTTGAGACTAGGTTCCTGAATTTAGCATAATACCATCAAAATTGATCTATTCTCCAGTGTGTGTTGCAATGTCCTACTACTTGATTATCTACACCATTGCAGTGTATGGATAGAACACATAATTATGCATTCACCCATGGGTGGGCATTTTGCTTGCTTACACTTCAGGTTTTCTTTCTCTGTTTCTATTCATTATATTTAGTCTGAAATACTCATATGTGTAGAGGTTCCTGAGAACTGGAAATCACATCTAGAGAATGCTATTCTAGGATTTGTCCCAATGACCAGTCTAGCCTTGAGCTTGGAAGTTTGTAAGAATGGAAGATTTTCAAACTCAGAGGGAACAGAGAGGAGGTATCCGGGATGATGTGCAGTGTGCCTTACATTCTACACCCCATGTTTCCTCAGTGCTTACATCAAATTCAAAGAACATAGTTGTTCTGCAGAAGTATTTTTTTGGTGAGTTTCTATGGGTGATAAAGGTTACTCCTTGTGGGATAGAACACAATACCTGCAGCCATGTGTCAACAAGGCACTCCTCTCCTATCCCTCAGTCCCTCTCATGCATTCTGTCAGTAAGCCTCAGCTGGTAGTGTTTTCCTAGAAGAGTAGTACTAGCAGTAGTAACAATTGTTACTACTTTTATGTACTTTGTTTTCTTAATGATGGAACTGAACCCAGAACTTATGCATGTTAGGCAACTGCTATACTTAGCAAGTTGCCTTCCTGCCCTGCAGGATCAGCTTGCTGACAAAAACATTCCTATGAAACAGCATTTCCCAACTTTTCCTCTGACTCTGAATGTGACCATAGAGCCTCAGAGAATCTTATGTCAAACCCAGTGAGCAAAATAGCAAGAAGGTGACTGGAAAGGAATGCACAAGTCTTATGAGAGTTGAAGTGACAAAAATTGTATCTACTTTCATTGAAAGGAAATGTGGTTAGTGAATAATAGAGTTAAAAAAAAAAACAGAAAAAAGTAGTCCAACCTCTGGGGCACACGCTTGGTGCAGCCTCCCAGGCATTGCAGCTAGATCTTAATTTTGTGGCTTTTGCAATATCACCATGTCTTTGTAGCAAGTGACATGTGACTCTGGAGTGTGGTCAAGCCCTGCCCTTGTTCTAGGTTCTCCCTCAGTACAGAACCCTGCTTCTTAATTGCTGAACTGCTTCATGTTCTTCACTGCACAGGCATCCCAGTATATCCATGGTACCGCCTCTGCAGTTCCTTGGAGTCAGTTATAGAAGGGAGAACGTGGGTCCTGACTGTGAAGTGAGAGGAGCCTCAGTGCTAGAGTTTTAGTAATTTGAGTCTGAATTTTCTTGCCTTCGTGCAGTAACACTGAGTCCCTGAGAGAGTTTCTTAGTTTCTCTGAGACTCATTTTCCTCACTGTAAACAGAGGACTATCATGTAAATGTGAAGACTGAATGATACTTTTCAAAGTCATTCACCCACCAGTGATGTACTGGTTTCCTTGGATCTGTTCTGTGGTCCAGAGCCTATAACAGGGACTGGTACAAAATCAGATGTCCAGGTGCCCCTTTAGTCCTTCTTGCCAGTTTCCCTGTTTCAAATAGCATGCTGATCTACTAAAGTCTTCATTTACCCCCACTGTCAGAATCAGCCCGTGTTTCCCTGGATTTGCCTCACCTCATACCACATCCGTTTTCTCATCATTGCTAATTTTATGTTGGGTACAGCAAAGTAACAATTTGTCACAACTTGAGGACAATATTTGGACCCATGACCAAACTGGAGGGCATGGCCCTGGGGCTCCAATCCCCAGATGATCAGTGTCTACAGACCCAGGCTCCACTCTCAAATTGCAGTGAGGAAGACACAGAGTTATGGGATCCAGCCTCTGGTTTAGAGGACCGGACCACTCTGGTTCTCAGTTATGTTGTTCATCCTCAGCGACCCTTCGCTGGTTCTGCTACCACGCTACCTCTGGGTGGAATTAAATTTGCATCTAGTGATGGGCCTTCTGTCCCAGAACACAGAGTGTTTCTGCACACAGATGGCAGAACTACACATGTTCATTATCTATAAAGCACATATAAAAGATGAGGTAATTCATCAATTACAAATTCGTTTGTATTACTTTATGTTGGAGCAATACATACTACATAAAATTTTCAATTTAACAATTTTCGGGTTTGAAGTATACTGGAAATGAGTGCATTTAACCATATCATTTTTTTCCAAAGCTGTTCATATTAATTTTTGTTTGTTTTTGTGGTATGTTGAACTGATTCCATGATTTCCTCCGTGCAGGCCTTCAATCTTCAGTCCTTCTGCCTTAACCACTTGAGTAGCTTGGAGTAGGGTCGTAACTCACAATCTTTTCCAAAAGATTTAATGGCCCCAAATCAAAACATGTGCCTTTAATCTATAATTTTCATTCTCCCTTTCTGCACTCCCCTGGGTTCCTTAGATCTACCTTCTGTTTCAGTAACTTCACATCAGTAGAAACCCATGATGCTGGTCTGCTGTGTTTATTTCCCCCAGCAGCTGGCTGGAGTCAAGGTCTGTTGCTTCATGTTAAAGTTTCTTTTCTCCATACCACAGCAATAGCCTACGTCATTAACACCACATTGTAAACTCAAGTGCAGGTATCCCAGGAAAAGTGTTTTCTCTTCCTCTGGGGACAGCAAGTTATGGAGTCTGGGACACCTGCTCTTTAGTTTCTAGTGAATAATGCTGCTGGGAGCATAAAAGTGTGCTTGTGTCTCTGCCTCACTATCTTCAAAGTCTAACTGGAAGTGGAAATGGTGGGCAAAATGGAGCTATGGATCTTACTCTTGAGGAACAATCAGGGTGCTTTCCTCTGTGTCTGCACCGTCCCACATTCACACCTTCAAACAACCACTTGTGAGTCTTAAAAGATCTTAAATGACATTTTCTTATAAAAAAATCACATTTAATATAAGACTATTGAAAAGCACACCGAAAAGTCCTACTTTATTTCTACTTTCATTCTTTCACAGTCATAATCAATATCTTGTCATTTTTTTCTTGTGTATACCTTTTTGTGTACTAACCATCAAAATTTAATTTCTTATTTTGTGGTGTTATTTCTCAAAGTAATATTCCAACATTATCACATTTTTATCCCATTAAAAACTCCTCAGAATATTTTCTAGTGCAGCTGACCCAGTTCTTAGTTCTAATTAAAGAATGACCTGAATTAAAGCAAGGCTAAAGCCTTTAGCCCAAAGCTCAATTCTAGAGTCTGTTCCCACTCACAGAATGATATCCCTAGAGTTGTCTGTAATGACTGGTCCCTTGGGTCAGCTCCTGTGCCTTGATCTTCATAAGCAGAATACTGCTCTCCTTTTCATAGCATGGCAAAGAGCTGCAAGTACCAGTGCCAAGGGGTCACAGATGAACACTGAGGAGCCACACAGTTTGGATGGCTGAGGAGGAGGATAAAAATATCCTCTTCTTTTAAAATAGTGTAACAGCAAGCAGAAACACTGAAACAACACCCAGGATTCGGAGGCAGATTTATTTATGTCAATGAGCACTGATTGAGATCATTCCCAAAATATCAGGTCCTGACCTCTGGTGATCTAGGCCTTCTATGATATAAGGAAGCAGGAGGTACAGAGGCAAAATGGCTCTTCAGTTGGGAATTGGTTTATACAATATGCATCACAATGACCAGCTGCCATTTCTAAGAGATAGGAGCAACCGGAACTGGAACAGGAACTATTACCTGGGCAGAGTACACTGCCTGGGGGTGGGTGGGGTTCTGCTACAGTAGAAGTCTAGCACCACCTCACAGAAGACAGTATTATCCCAAGGGGTCCTGGGCTGACTGCTTCTGTTCACTTTGGGCAGTTTGATCCAGGGTTATTTGATGGACTGTGGGGGTGGGGAGGCAATGAGCACTAAGCTGTGCACCACTGAGTGTGGGGTGCATTTTCCCTGGAAGGTGGCCCGAGTTTGATCATCTCCTTGGTGCTTGTGACCCTGGCCTGGGATGCCATTGGTGGAGGAGGCTCCTTCATTAATGCCATGCTGGACAGGGACAGCTTCCCTCCCACATCCTAGTGACAATAGTGGACACTTCTTGAACGAGGGCAAGACTAAGTTGAGAAAGGCTTCTGGCCCTAGAAGTTGGCAGACCTGCCCTGGGTCTGTCTGAATGTAGTTTGCCTGCTGTGCACACATGGAGTAGTTGGGACTCATATGAGGGCTGATTTATATACTTCATGGTACAGACAGGACCGGGATCTTGGAATCTAGCCAAGGCATGCCATAAATAAGCAAGGGGGATCACAGCCAGCTGTAGCATAAGCTACTTGGTTCACAGAGCTGGCCTGGGGCTGAGGGTAGGGTGGTTAGTATCCTTGTCCTTCTAACCAACCTTGGCCTTATCTCCATGACAGATTTGCTGTACCTGTGGATTATAACAAAAACAAGTGCCATGCCATTTTCCACAAGGAAAAGTGCTCCTATGATGTGGTAGAGCACAAGGATCCAAGAAAAAAGTGTACGGTCTATTTCTGGAGGCAGTAAGGACAGTAAGGGCCTATGTGCCCAGCGCTTTCCAGGCCACCCACCTTCCTCCTGTGTACTCTGAAAGTCTGTGATTATGAATCCAGATCTTGCAGTAAAATTGTTCTTTGGCAAACTCTTGGGTACGCATGCGCTTTAATATTACTAATTAGCTGTGCAGTGATTTGATGAACATTAAAAGTGCACACTCATTATTCTCGTAATGTCAACCTATGAACTAGGTCCCCCATTTTCTATGATGAGGTTAACCTTCCACTTGGAGTGGGACTTCTGGATTGGAGACATGAAACCTCATTGTGGTATTGACCTTTGGATTGGTAGGCAAAGTGTTGGTGTCTGTGGTCTCTAAGACAAAACTGAGACTAACTAGTTGCCGTTTGAATGTTTGTCCTGCAGTAAATCGCCCAAAACATTCCCAAGTGCGTAATGTCAGTCTGAGAATAATATGACAGGGAGAGGCTGACGGAAGCTGATGTGGAAAACTTTATGCCCTGATTTGGCCCACGCATTAGATTTGGGTGATGTGAATTCAAACCTGGGTTCACATAGATATTTAGTCAATCTTTAAAACAAATTGGATCAAAATGTACTCAACCTAAACTGTACCCCGTGCCACTTCCTAAGTGCAGTGCAGTGGCATTAAGTATATTCACACTGCTGTGCCGCGGTCACCGCCATGCACTTGCAGAACATTCAGTACCAGTACTGAAATCCTTACCTTCCAGTCGCTCTGGTGCGCCCCATCACTCCAACCTCTGGCCACAGTCATTCTGTTTCTATATCTATGAATCTGACTCCTCTGTTAATGTGGTGTGATGCTGATTGATGGGAGGGATGATTTCTCTGTTCTGTAGTACTGTGGGATAATTATGGCTGACAACAGCTAGTGAAAGATTTCAATATGTCTAGGACAGTGTATATTTTGTGTTCTTTCCACTAAGAAATGTTATCAGAGGTGATACATACCCCGATTACCCTGACCTAATCACACAGATTGTATATATGTATTTAAAATTCTTATTGTACCTATAATCATATATAATTACTAGATGTCAGCTACAAATAAAAATATTTTGGAAAAAGCCCACCTGCTTTTTGTACAGTAGTTAGAGTAGAATTAAATGATGTTCTGTTTGGTCCTAAGATACATATTTCTACATCTGAATATTAAAGCCAAATAATATCTACCTTGTGAAAAAAATAAACCAACAGTGGTAATAATATTATCTACATAACATACCAAATGTCACCATTTTCCCATCTTGAAGATTTTTATCCAAAACCAAGAATTACATTTTGTCTTGAGATTATTTCAGTGTTTTTAAATCAGAAACTACAAATCTGCAGTTTGTGAACATTTATGGCCTTTGTATTTTTGAAGAGTTAGACCAATTATTTAGAAAGCATTTTTCTCAGAAGAGATTAAGCCATGCATTTGAAAAAGCAGGAACACCAGATGCGAGAAACGTGTCTTTCCCAGAGTGATGCAGCAGGGGATGCTTTGGGCCCTCTGCTTGGTGAACAGCTTCAATTTCTTGGCTAAGTCATACACATTACCGCCATCTGGTGGTTGAAGAGGTAAAACTAAAAGTTTAATATTTTCTTCTGTAATTAATTATGTACCTGTAGGCATTATTCAGAAACTGTTTTGTATTCTGTTCCTTACTGAACTTTCAATCACTGATTGGTGCATTCATTCTCCTTTGTAAAATATCAATTTGAAAACACATGTGACTAAATTTTAAAATGATACCCAATGAAGCCACCAGCACGATAAAAGTAGAATGATTCTAATACTCTCAAAAGATAGAAAGTTGATTCTTTTAAATAATAATGGCCAAACAGACCTGACCTGGTGCAGTAGATTAACTAATAGTCAACTTATAACACCAAGCTAAACTGAGTCAGCATGGTGCTGGGTATGGATGGTTCACCTGAGGATTGTTGCCAACAGCATAGAAAGAGAACTCAAGGAGAAGAGGGTGTTCTGTTGATTCTCCAGAAGAAGTTTGTTGCACTGGTTTTCCTGATATGAACTCTACTGTTCTCATTGTTGGAGGAGCTTGGGTCCTTGATTTTTTTTTTTTTTTTTTGTACCAGGAATCCAGCTCAGGACCTTGTGTTTGCCAGGCAAGCACTTGTGCAACTGAGCTATATCCCTGGCCCTCCTTGCTGTCACTGAAGATGGCTATAGTTGTTTAGGAGGGAGCTCTGGTCCTTACCTTGAGTGTCACTTCCTGGCTCCAGTGCAGAACCCTTAGCCTGTTGGCGCAGATCCTTCATCCCACTGGCACAGACTTTCTGGCTTTTTTCACTGACTTTTGGGTCTTTCTAGTGCAAATCCTTGATACAGACTTGCATGAGACATTGCCATGGGCTCTAGGCCTCCAGTTAGACTCATGGAAGGCATTGCCCTGGGCTCTAGGTCATCAGCTGGATTCATTCAGGAACTACGTCTTCCATTCATATGAACTAGGTCTCCCATTTTCTATGGTGAGGTTAACCTTTCACTTGGAGTGGGACTTCTGGATTGGAGACGTGAAACCCTATTGTGGGTTTCATGGGGTCCAGGCCCTCAGCTGGATCCTTTGGGTCTATAGTATGTGGGCAGATTTCTCAAGCTCTTCTGGATTTGACTCTGGGTGAATATTATGATAATTCTATAAATTATGTGTCCTGTATCAAATCTTTTCCCTTGTAAGCCCTGACTACAACAAAATTAAGAATCTAGCTGGGGGTCTGGATCCTATGGCAATGTCCTGTATTAAATTTATTCCCTTGTAAATCCTGACTACAACACCTGGACATGTGTTGTGTACTGTTCCTTAGCTGTGTGTCCTTCCTCTTCATAAACTAGGCCTGATATTCAAGACAACTCTTGGGTGGTCCAGATAATCACCCTAGGTAGAAGAAGCAGCAGTCACTGATTTCTTGGATATATGTTTCAACATCAGTCAGTGCACTACTACACGAGGTGCTAGTGACACCTACCAGCAGAATACTTCTTGAATAGAAGAATAAAATATTGAAAGAAAGAAAGCAGGAAAGCTGGAATAAAAAGGAAAGCCATCACTCAAACTAAGTGCAGCTCCCGGGACAGAGCTGAACAGTTTGCCATTTTGTGAACCACACAAAAACTTTCATATGAAGAAGCCAGTGTGTGGTTGTAGTTGGGTGTTAACCCCACACACCCTGGCCTACAAGGTTGGACAGGACATATGGTTCCCTTCACTGGGACTTAGTCTGGAGTCTGAGATACTTAAGATAATCATAAACATGGATCAAGAAAACAACTACAAGAAAAAGGGAAAGGTTGAAACTCACAGGGGAGAGATAAAAGAATAAACAATAGAGAGGAACAAATACAAGAAAAACAACAAAATGACAGCAACTGGCACATACCATAATAATGCTTACTATAACAGTCTTCACTGTACAATTAACAGGCAGAGTTTGGCAGACTGGATCAAAAATCAAGACCTATCCACATGTTGCCTGGAAGAAACAAACCTCATATGCCATGACATATACAGACTGAAATTGAAAGGATGGAAAATTATAATGTAAGTAGCTGAAGCCAGAAAGCTAGCAGGAGTGGCTTGAGTAGCAGGAATAAATTGCAACCCAAAAATTGTTACAAGAAAGAAAGAAAGCCACTACATTATTACATATTAGTGAAAAGAGAAATTCACAAACAGGATATATATACATACATACACATATATGTATTTATATGTGTGTGTATATATATATATATTCTGTAATTTTATAACACAATACTTGAAATAACAGAGGGGATAGATGAAAAACCAATCATAGTAAGAGTATATCAACATTCTGTTACCACAGCAGATTGGTCACAAAGAAAAATATAACTACAGAATTAGATTACATTATAGATCAAGTGAACTTAAGTGATATCTATAGAACGTTTTAACCAACATCCATAGAATACACTTTCTTTTCAGCACTTCACAGGATGTTCTTAAAGCTAGAGCATACATTAGTCTGTAAGTCGTTTTATTAAATACAAAAAATTAAAATAATTTTATGTATTGTATCATATCACAATGGAAAACAGTAAAAGAAATCACAGATAATGTGCAAGCATATGGACTTTGAAAAATACACTCTTAAGTGGTCAATGGATCACTGAAATATCAGTGGAATAATTAAAAATTCCTAAAATAAAATTATATTTGAAACACTATCAACATCTGTGGAACACCATGAAATTAATTTTCAGAGAGAAGTTTATTGCCTTGAGTGTCAGCTTTACAAAAACAGTTATCCCAGATAAATAAAGTGATGGACCACACAAAGGCTTAAAAAACAAAAGCAATCTAAATCCAAAACTTGTAGAGGGAAAGAATATAAAAATCAGAGTGAAAATCAATTAAATTGCTATGAAAAATACAAATAATTAATGAATCAAAGAGCTTGTTCTTTGAAAGTGTAAATAAGATTGAAAAACCCTTAGCTAAATTTACCAAAAGAAGAAAAGAAAACATCCATATAAATGGATTAGAAATGAAAAGGACAAAATTTTAAAAGATAGTATCGAAATTCACAGGAGTATATGAAACTACTTTTGAAACTTTTATTCCAATAAATTGAAGAACCTAGAAGAAATGATTGCAGTCCTAGATACATATGATTTAAAAATTAAGCCAAGAAGACATGAATATCCTAAATAGACCCATAAAAGGTAATGAAACTAAGACAGTAATAAAAAAAATATAATATAAGAAAAATCCAGGTCCTAATGAAATCCCTCATGAATATTTTCAGAAGTTTAATCAATTATTGACATTTTCTTCAAATGCTCCTATTAATTTGAAAGGATATAAACACTGCCAACTGATTCCTTGAAGCCAGGGTTTATCTGATGCAAAACCTGGACAAAGAATCAATGGAACAGAAACTCAGATCAATCACTTTGATGGATACAGGTGGGAAAGTCTCCAACAGATACTTGTAAATAGAATGCAACAAAAAATTAAAAACTTCATGAATTCTAACCAAGTTGGTTTCATCCCTGGGGTATGAGCATGGTATGTTACACATTGATCAATAACTGTAATACATCACACTAATAGGATGAAGGATAAATGTAACATAATCATCTCAACTGTTGCAGAAAAATTCTTTGAAATAATCCAACATCCACTCATGATAAAACTCCTAACAAAAACAGTCATAGAAAAACCATACCTCAGGGCTGGGGATTTAGCTCAGCGGCAAAAGCACCTGCCTGGCAAGCACAAAGTTGTGAGTTTGGTTCCTGGTACCGGAGAAAAACCAAAAAAAAAAAAAGAAAAACCATACCTCAAACAGATAAAATTCATTTGCAATAAACCTACAGTTTTAAACAGATTAGATTGTGTCTTCTTTATCTGTATTCATCACTTTTCCATTTCCAATACCCAGCATCTATAACTTACAGGAAGAGAGATTTATTTTGGCTATTATATTCAGAAGATTCAGTCAATATTCAGCTCACTCAATGGTGGAAACAAAAAGTAAAAAGCCACAGTGAAAGAAAACTTCATCAGAGAGCAGAGAGACATGTGAGGAGCTGGGGACAATTATTCACTCTTCTAGGTCATACATACATTGACTTTCCTTTAAGCAGATCCCAACTTCAAAAGAATGCTTAAGTATAAAGTTATTAATGAACTAAATTAACTTATGATTATTTCATACTCATGATCCAATTTCCTTCTAAAGCCCTATCTCTGAATGAGAGATTTTAGGAGGGTATTATTACTGTTGTTGTTGCTGTTATTTTGAGACAGAATTTCACTATGTAGTTCAGGCTGACTTTAAACTCACTAATGTAGCCTAGCCTTCTAAGTGCTAGGATTACAGGTATGTGTCACCAAACTGGGCATAGAAGACATTTTAGATCTAAACCATAACACTCTAATCGTGGTCTCCAAAAGGTTCGTGTCAATCTCATTATGCAAAATTTATTTAGTCCATTTTTAAGATTCAGCAAAATCTTAATGCCTTCAGCAGTGCTGAAGAAAAGTTTAAGTCAAAAGTCTCCTTTGGTTCCCAAGGCAAATTCTTAGCAGCGATATTCTGTGAAATCCAAGAACAAATTAAATATTTGAAAAATAAAATGGCATAGGATAAATATTTCCATTTCAAAGGAAGGAAGGAAATACTAAAAAAGAATCAGACTCAAGCAAAATTGAAAACTACGAACAAGCAATAAACCTTATTACACCATGACCAGCACCTGGGGAGAGTTGTGGAGTGGTATGAACTCCAAAGGGCTTGAATGGCCCCATTCTTACAGAATTGATTGTAGCATACCATATGGCCTCTCTCTTTGCTGGTTCCACTCACTACCTGCATCTTCCTGTGCGCAAATTCCAAATTCCTGGCATCTCTAACTTCTGCCCTCAGCTTTCTTCTTGGAGTCACAGAAATAATGTTGCTAAATGGTCACGTTACAGAAGATGGTCTACACATAGAATGCAACCCTTATTAAAATAATAGCAACATTATTTACAAAATGAGAAGAATCAGTCTTCAAGATTGATCCCGAAATTTCATTTGGAATCAAGAAGGATACTGAATAGCAAAAGCAATCCTCACTAAAATGAGTGATGCTGAATGCATCACTACATCAAATTTCAACAATAACTCTTTTTTTTTTTTTTTTTTT
>NW_004955755.1:0-968 GCF_000276665.1 Chinchilla lanigera
TTTGTTTGTTTGTTTTTTGAGACAGCATCTCACTATGCAGTTCAGGCTGGCCTTGAGCTCACTTTGTAGCCCAGGCTGGTCTTGAACTCACAGCAATCCTCCCGCCTCAGCCTCCCGAGTGCTGGGATTACAGTCGTGTGCCACCACGCCCAGCAGGACTGTCTTTAACAACAACAACAAAAGAACAGTACTGAAGATGACGCTCAGTGTAAAGATGCTGGGTTTTACTCCCCAGTACTGAAAAATAAAAAAAGGGGTGAGGTAGAATAGGAGCCATTTAAACACCTCCGTTTTCACTCTGCACGTGATAGATCACTGGAGGCTTTCCCACAGAGAAGAGGGGCAGGCCGCAGACCACAAAGTTAACCACAACGGTGGGGTTGAACTCGTACTGAAGAGGCTGAGGTAGGCAGACCAGCCGGGCCCCTTGAGGGGGCGGTGGCTTGGACCCAGGTGAGGCAGATGGAAGGAGTAGGACTTCGGATCTGCTTGGCAAATTCAGCTGACAGGGTGGGTCGGGAGAGAGACAGAGGGGACCTGGGGGACCTCAGGGTCTTCTGGAGTTGGTGGCAGCTGAGGGGGACAGCAGTGGGAGGAGCAGCTTGGGGAGGAGATATCAGTCATCGCAGGGGAGACGCACGGAGGCGGCCGATGATGGCAGCCAGAGGAAGGAAGTCTGGGCTGCAGGTGCGACCGTGGCCAGCATGCACACGAGGACAGTGTTCACGCCGTGAGGAGGGCGGGATGGTCAGGACTGGTGAGGACAGAAGTCCCTTCCGGCCCAACCTTGGGGCGCACAGCTGTTGGCATGTGGCTGTAAGAATGATAACATAGACGACAACGGAGAGGGAGGGAGAGCTGAGAAGCAGGCCGGAGAAGTATCCAAAGCCTGAGGGGGGCGCTGTTTGAAGGAGGACATCGTCCTTCCCTCCCGCATCGCCGAGACCCAGTCAGTACCTGACACCCGC
>NW_004955755.1:3431-4710 GCF_000276665.1 Chinchilla lanigera
TACTGAGGAGGCAATTCTTACTAACATCTCAAGTGAGTCATCTTTATTTTTTCTTTTTTTGAGACAGGGTCTCACTTTGTAGTTCAGGCTGGACTTGAACTCACTTTGTAGCCCAGGCTGGCTTCAAACACTCAGCAATCCTCCTGCCTCAGCCTCATAAATGTTGCGATTACAGGTGTGTACCACCATGCCCAGCTTGGGACTCTCAGTGAAAAGTCATTCACTTTCCCAATTCTGGGGCTGCAAAGGGTGGAGTCTTTCTGGTCCTTCAAGGCATTTTTCTTATTGTCCTGATCCTAAGTAATTTGCTTTTTTCATTGTTTGTTTTTTTGTTGTTGTTTGAGAGTCTTGCTTGTTTTTTGTTTGTTTTGATTTTTGAGACAGGGTCTTGCTGTGCAGCTCAGGTTGGCCTTGAACTTGAGGCAGATCCTCTTGCCTCAGCCTCCCGAGTGCTGGGATTACAGACGTGTGCTACTATGCCCAGCTGACAGTCTTGTTATGTAATTCAGGCCTTGAACTCACTATGTAGCCCAGAGTGGCCTCCAACTCATGGTGATCCTCTTGCCTCAGCCTCCTGAGTGCTGGGACTACAGTGGTATCCCACCAGACCCAGCTAATACTTGCCTTCTTTCTAATGCAAATCTTTTCAGGTATCAAGTCCTACTCTCTTCCATCTTTGCAGGTGTTTTCTTTTGGGCACAACTAAAAACTTTTCAAATGGCATTTTTGCTCCTGATTTTTTTTTTTTCTCCGGTACCGGGAACCGAACTCACGACCTTGGGCTTGCCAGGCAGGCGCTTTTGCCGCTGAGCTAAATCCCCAGCCCCTGCTCCTGATTTTAAATATAAACCTGGCCAAAAAAATCCCCAACAGTATCCATGCCACAGCCTGAATGCTGGACTGCTTTGTAATTTTCTCTGACAGATTAATTAGTCCACTGCCCTTAATCTCATTCTCCACAAGGTCATGAGCAAAATGCAGATGACTGTTCTGCCAGAGGATAACACATAAATTGTCCCCAACTGACATTTCCAGAGCCTGGTCTTTGCCATCTGCCTTTTTATTAGCATTTGGTCCTCTCAGCTATGACCAGAATCTCCCATCAAATTCCACTTACAGCACTCTTTTTGTTTGTTTTGTCTTTTTTTTTTTTGAGACAGGGTTGCAGTTCAGGCTGGCCTTGAGTTCACCTTGTAGCCCAGGCTGGCCTGGAACTCGAAATGATCCTCCTGCCTCAGCCTCCTGAGTGCTGGGATTACACATGTGTGCCACCATGCCC
>NW_004955755.1:5940-7294 GCF_000276665.1 Chinchilla lanigera
AGACTAGCCTGGGCTACAAAGTGAGCTCAAGGCCAGCCTGAACTGCATAGTGAGATCCTGTCTCAAAAAGACAAAAAAAGAAAAAGAAAGAAAGCAACAGCATCCAAGCAGCAAGTGAAAAGCACTGACCCTCTTTCTGTCCCTTATATCTTATCCAGGCTACCCACACTTAGGGCAGGTAGCACCCATACCCTTAATCTCAGCATGCATCCTTTTTGTGTTCTTTTGCATCCTTGGTCTCAGCCTCACACACCCTAGATCCAGCCACCTCCAAAAAGCTCCACCTATTACTGCGTAAAACTTCAGGGGAACGTCTAGATACAAGCTAACAATGACCTCAAAAGATTGCCTCTTTGAAGCCGGGCATGGTGGCACATGCCTGTAATCCCAACATTTGCGAGGCTAAGGCAGGAGGATCGCTGTGAGTTCGAGGCCAGCCTGGGCTACAAAGTGAGTTCAAGGCCAGCCTGATCTGCATAGTAAGACCTTGCCTTAAAAAAGACAAAAAAAAAGATTGCCACTTTGAGTGAAAAGACCAAGCAAAGAATCTGGGTTCAAGCCAGGCTGGGGCATTTTTTACTGGGGTGACCTTGGACAAGTTGCTGCTGACCTGGGGACTCTGACACATGCTTGTCAGGATAGAGGAGCTTGTGGAACATGAAGAGGCTCTCAGCCTTGCAGACTGTTAAGCGTCTTTTAAGGGCCAGGGGTGACAGTTGCTGACTGAGCATTTATGTAAAGTCAGAACCACTGAAATGCACTCTCAAGGGCACACAGCTTCTGCTGACATCATGCAGCAGAAAACAGATGGAGAATCTCCAGGCTTTCCAGAGCTGGGCTCCCTGCAAGCTTCAGGTCCAAGACCCTACTACTCTGACAAAGATCAATAATTTAAAAAAAAATGCTTTTCAATAGGAGATGCATACACATGTATAAGAACTAAAATAGAGGCTGGAACCCATGTACAGGGACATAGTACTGTACTCCCAGATACTTGGAAGGCTGAGGCAGGAGGAGGTAATTTAGAAACCCACGGGGGCAAGTTAGTAAGATCCTGTCTCAAAAAATAAAAAGAACTGGGGATACAATCAGTGGCCCTGGGTTCAATTATCAGTAACAGCAGCAGCAGGAGACAGAGAGAGAGAAAGAGAAAATAGTATAGAAATTTATGGGGCTGGGGATTTAGCTCAGTGGCACAGCACCTGCCTGGAAAGTGTGAGGTTGTGAGCTCGATTCCCAGTACCGGAAAAAAAAAAAAAAAGAAATTTATTCAGTGGGGCCGAGGATATGGCTCAGCAGAACAAGCACTTGCCTAGCAAGCGCAAGGTCTTGAGTTGGATTCCTGGTACCAAAA
>NW_004955755.1:8599-9874 GCF_000276665.1 Chinchilla lanigera
TCTCTATGCAGTTCAGGCTGACCTTGAGCTCACTTTGTAGCCCAGGCTGGTCTCCCACACACAAGGATCCTCCTGCCTCAGCTTCTCAAGTGCTGGGATAACAGGCGTGTGCCACCACGCCCAGCTCATATTCACTTTCTTTGTCCTCTGAGACAAAATGGCCAACACCCAAACTGAAGGGAGGAGAAGTTTATTTTGGCTCATGTCTCAGTCCATAGTCAGCTGGCTCTATGGCAGGATAACTTGATAGTCTGGAAGCAGACGGAATCACGGGACAGGGTGGCCATTCTAGGCCACACCCCTCAGTGATCCACTTCTCCAAACCAGACCAGCGATTTCAACTCCCAACAGCTATAAGCCCCAGTAATCATCTTCCAAAAGCCCTGCAAGAGGACATGAGGCTCTTTAGGGACATCTAGATGTAAACCATAACACAAAAGACTCGGGTGTATCTTTCCATATACAATGTATTTAGCCAGGCACAGTGGCACATGCCTGTAATCCCAGCACTGGGGAGGCTGAGGTAGGAGGATTGTTGAGAGTTTGAGACCAGCCTGGGCTACAAAGTGAGCTCAAGGCCAGGCTGAACTGCACAGCAAGAGTCTGTCTCAAACAGATTTAAAAAAAAAAAAGAGAGAGAGAGAGAGAGCACAAGATAAGCATTCCCATTTCAAAGGGAGGAACAGGGGACTGGAAACCAACAGGACTAAAGCAAGACAGAAACCCAGATTAAGCATCAAGGCTGGGGATATAGTGCAGCGGCACAGCGCCTGCCTGGCAAACACAAGGTCCTGAGTTCAATTCCAGGTACCAACAAAAAAAACATCTTGTAGTTCCATGCCCAGCACCTGAGACAGATTGTGGCCAAGAGATGTGAATTCTAAAGGGCTTGGGTGGTCCCACCCCTAGGGTATTGCTGGTGGTCACAGCCCTCTCAGACTCTCTCTTAGGCTGGCTTTACTCACTCCTTACAGCTTTCCTTAGACACTCCACGTTCCTGCCTTCTCCAACTTCTTGGGGGTCTCCATTGCAATCTGCTTCACTCTCACACCTCTGCACACTGCCTGGCCCCCCAGGCCTTTTTCTGAAACGTGGGTGGAAGCCTCCATGACCCCACATTCTGCATACCTGTACAACCAGCACCATATGGATGATGCCAAGGTCTGCAGCCTTAAGCAGTAGTCAGGCCCTCTTGAATGGTGGCTGCAGAGGCCTCCAGGCACCTGAACGGCTGAGCACTATGAACTGAATCCTGGGGAATCAGTTCCCTAGGCC
>NW_004955755.1:11198-15048 GCF_000276665.1 Chinchilla lanigera
GTATGCTAGTAGGCACCCAAAACCTGAGCAAAGTGGGTGTGGTGACATATGCCTGTAGTCCAAGCTGGTCAGGAGGCTGAGACAGGAGGATCCTTTAAGTACAGGAGTTTGAGGCCTCCCTAGCCAATATAAGGCAGACAGAACCTGTTTAGTTCCCTTCCAAAAACTAACAAAAAACCATGGATTATCTGGGGCCTTTGTAAGGTAACTCATGAAGAGTCATGAGAGCAAAATAGAAGGGGGAAAATAAGAACAACATGGCTGCTCTCTGCCTTAAAGACCCCAAGTGAGGGCTGGGCCCAGCCCAGCTCTAATCCCAGCTCTCAGAGGCTGAGACAGGAAGATCAGCAGTTCGAGACCAGCCTGGGCTACAACTATGAGACCCTGTCTCAATAAATACATACATACATAAACAAATAAAATAAAACAGCAGCTGGACTGATGACACACACCTGTAATCCCAGCACTCGGGAGGCTGAGGCAGGAGAATTTCTGCGAGTTCAAGGCCAGCCTGGGGATGCATCATGAGTTCAAGATCAGCCTGAACTACGTGGCAAGATCCTGCCTCAAAAAATAAATAAATAAAAGAAAAAAGGCTGCAAATGTAGTTCAGTGGCAGAGGACACTTGTTAGGATGTGCAAGACCCTAGGTTCAATCCCCCAGCCCGGGAGGAAAAAGTTTTTTTTGGCTGGATATAATGGTGCACATCTATAGTCTGTTACTGGGGAAGCTGAGGCAGAAGGATCTCTTGAGCCCAGAAATTCGAGGCCAGGCAAGGAAACGCAGTGAAACCTTGTTGACTGTTATACTAATAACATTTTTAAAATTTCGCTGAGCATGGTGGTGCATGGCTATAATACCAGCACTCTCCAAGACAGGAAGATCACACGTTCAAGCCCATCCTGGACAACTTGGCAATTTAGTAAGATGCTGTCTCAAAATTAAAAATGAAAGAAGCCCTGGAGATGTAACTCACTGTGAAGGCCCAGGGTTTGATCCCCAGTGCCACCACCAAAAGAAAAGTCTTGAGCCAGGGATATAGCTCAGTGGCACAAGCGCCTGCCTGGCAAGCACAAGGTCCTGAGTTCAATTCCTGGTACAAAAAAGAAAAGAAAAATCTCACTGAAGACCCTCACTTTAACAGTGATCACTGGCCCAAAGCTATTCTGCCCCAGTTGGTTCCAGTTCCCTGCCTCAGCCCACCTGCACACGCCCCCAGGGCATCAGGTCAGGTAAGTGTCCCGGAGACTCCGCTGACTCTGCAGCAGGCTTCTTTCCCTGAACACAGGCCTTTCTGGTGATTGCTTTGGGCAGTCAAAAGCTGACAGTGGGCTGGGAATTTAGCTCAGCAGCACAGCGCCTGCCTGGCAAGCGCGAGGTCGTGAGTTCAATTCCTGGTACCGGAAGAAAAAAAAACAAAAAAACAAAAGCTGACAGTATTTTTAATTTTTTTTGTAGCAAATTTGCTTTTATCCCAGTGAATCCCCTGCCTGATATAAGAAGAAGCATATATGGACAAAAGATTCTGATGTAAGCATTGCAAGCAAAATCATAACCTGGAAAATTCCCTCAAGCCCCCGGCTTACCCCGCAGTTGAGAAGAAATGCTGTCTCTCAGTTGGCCCAGACTGGCTAGTCCTCCCAGATCTCTGGAACAAAATAGCTGTTTAAACCCCACCACATACCAGAAAAACCAAAAAACCCAACCAACCCAAGCACAGCAAATACCTATGACCCTAGCACTCAAGAGGCTGAGGCAGGAGGATTATGAGTGCCAAGGCAATTTAGCAAGACCGGCCCTGTTGGCACATGCCTGTAATCCTACCACTCAGGAGGCTCAGGCAGGAGGACTGCTTCATGTTCAAGGCCAGCCTGGGCCACATAGGGAGATCCTGTCTCAAAGAAAGAAAGAAAGAGAGAGAGAGAGAGGGAGGGAGGGAGGGAAGGAGAGAGGGAGGGAGGGAAGGAGAGAGGGAGGGATGAAGGAAGGAAAGAAAAGTTCCAGGCAGGTACCTGGGGGATGGTGGCAGAGGCTGCTCTTGGGGATGGGAACCTGGGCTCTGGATCCCAGGTGGAAGGGAAACTTTTGTCCCCTTTGATTTTGTACTGTGTGGTCTACAGCCTCACCACTCTAAGCGCGGGCAATCTCATCTGATTTCCTATTGTTTGTTTGTTTAGACAGGTTTTCACCATTGTAGCTCAGGCCTTGAACTCACTATGCAGCCCAGGCTAGCCTCACAAACTCACAGGGACCCTCCTGCCTCAGCCTCTGCATCCTGGAATCACATGTGTGGACCACCACACCAGCCTAATGTTTTTTCTTTCGTTTCTTTGCAAATGTTAACCCCCTTTTCTTACTGAAGACTTTAAAATTCCTAGTACAGACGTAGCCTTCGGATTCAGCTACTTTCTCTCAGCCTCTCAAAGCCCTTGTCCTGGTGTTTAGTAAAGTGTTCCTTTGTGCATCCGCCGGCTCACTCGCGAGGCAGCAGGTGTAGACACTGAAAAGCTCGCTTTGAAGAATCAGAATTTAAACTTCCTCCCTTCCCCTCCCCCTCTGTGCTGGGACACAAGCCAGAGCCTCCCGAAGGCGCAGTCCTCGCAAGTCCCTTCTCGAGCTCCGGCCAAGCCTCGGGCCCAGCCCTGGAATTTCAACTTCTTTGCAGACCGTTCTTAATCATTAACTCACCCAGTGGCATTTTTTAAAATTTCTTTTTTGGGGGCCCTGAGTGAGGACATCCCCACCTCCTTTTTTTTTCCCTTTTTTTTTTTTTTTTGAGACAGGATCTTGTTAACTGCCCAGGTGGAACCTGAATTTACAATCCTCCCACCTCAGCCTCCCACGGGCTGGGTATGCGCCACTACCCCCATCACTTTAATTATACATTAACTTGCTCTCTGCTCAAGAGAAGCCGGTGCTGAGGCTGGAACACGGGGCAGGTGGGTTTTTTGTGGGGGTTTTTTGGACCAGGAATCGAACTCAGGACCAAGCGCACACCAGGCTGGCGCGGAACCGCTGGGCTGTGTCCCCGCCCACGGGGAGGTCTTTAACAATAGGCCGGGCCGGCCCCGCCTTCCTCCCGAGGGGCCCTGAGCCTCAGAACACGCTTAAGGAGGCACTGGCCTGCTAAGGGTCCACCCTACAGTTGCGGGCCCTGACAATGCGCGCCTCCTTAAATGTCCCTCCACGGCTTCCGGTCCAAGCCTAGGCGCTGGGGCTCTGTAGCCCAGCAGGAGGGGGCCCGGCCCGACCGCACTTAGTGTCCCCAAGCTCAAGGTCTCAGACCGGAAGCTGGGTCTTGGTGAGGACGAGGCCAGAGGGTGACCTGTAAAGGTTTCCCTGTGCCAGGCATGCAGTAAATGCACAGTTCTTTGCCCCTCCTCCTCACGGGGCCACCGACAGCTGGCTCAGTTCCCTCGTCCTCACATCTACACTTGTTGGGGGGGGCGTGTCACTGCTCCCCAGGGATTGAACTGCGCGTTTTCACTCTGAGCTACATCCCAGCCCTATTTTCACATTTTTATTTATTTTGGTGTCCGGAATCGAACTCACGACCTTGTGCTTGCCAGGCAGGCGCTGTGCCACTGAACTGCATCCCCGGAGCCCTTATTTATTTGTTTGTTTATTCGTTTATTTATTTATTCATTTATTTGAGAGCAGCTCTCTTTGCAGTTCAGGCTGGCCTTGAGCTCACTTTGTAGCCCAAGCTGGCCTTAGACTCAACGATCCTCCTGCCTCAGCCTTATTATTTATTTTTTTGAGATAGGGTCTCAGTATGCAGTCCAGGCTGGCCTTGAACTCATGGCGATCCTCCTGCTTCAGCCTCCAGAGTGCTGGGATTACATGCAT
>NW_004955755.1:21075-22156 GCF_000276665.1 Chinchilla lanigera
CACATGGAGAAAAGATGCAAGTGTATCAACAAGAGGTGAGGGAGTGGAACAGGAGGAAGCGGGAGGAAAAACTAATGAAAAAAGGAAGAAGAAAGAAAAAAGTTTCCCTGGAGGAAGACCCGCCATCCACACAATACGGGCAGCTCCGTGATTTCGTGTAAATTCCATACATGCGCACATACATGGATAAAGGCTGTAGGTCACAAGCTCACCCTGACCGCATTACGATCAGACAATTTAATCCAGAAGAAAATCACTGATATTTCGGTCTCCTCTTTATCAGTGATGCCGGTGGTGCCTTCTTTGGCAGGTGTGAAGACACATTTTTGTTTGGATGGTGTTTCTGTAGTATAACTTTCCAGTCCTCTGGCATTAGGATGTATCTTCATTATGCTTCAGATTTGAATCTCTGTACTTAGAATCTCTCCCAAATAAATCTGCAATCTCCCAGGTAATCTACGTGGTTAAATAACTAATAGCAGTGCTTACAACAGCACGCCCTTTCTACCAAAGAAAAGGGTATTCGGCCTTTGCCTGCTCGCCTCTGAGGCCCTTTGAGGACAACCTGCCTTTGTCCAGTCTCCCTGGACTTTCCTGAGACTGAGAGGAGAAGGAGATATGGCGGCCAGAGGACTCCCTCAGCCCACCTCTGCCGGTCAACTCTGCCCCAGGCCTGGCCAATCAGAACAGCCCACTCACCTGGCCACTGTGATTGGTTCGGGGCTGGCCCAAACTGGGCCAATCAGGGGATTCATTTGAGGACTGAACCTGTCAGACATGCCCTGGGAATTTAGGGCAGTCACCTTTGCAAGCACAATGAGTGAATCCTCCAGAAAAGCCCAGATACCAAAGGAGTGAGAGCCTCTGATGGTAAGGGTCCAGCGGCAAACGTTTACCTGGCCTGCTTGAGGCCCTGGGTGCTACCCCCAGGAAAACAGCATCTCTGAGTGCCTGGATCCACCTGTGCTGGGATCCAGGTGTATTTAAAGTGTACAGTGCCATGTTCTGACACAAAAGTTTGCAGAGAAGGCATCTTTCTCTCTCTCTCTCTCTCTCTCTCTCTCTCTCTCTCTCTCTCTCT
>NW_004955755.1:24090-25655 GCF_000276665.1 Chinchilla lanigera
AAAGGAACCCCCTGGGGCCGAGAGCCCAGGGCTCAAACCTCTTTTCCCAGCAAACCAGGGCGCAGAGACTGCGGCTGGCAGTGCCCGCTTACCAGGCACCCGCGGCGCGCTGTTCTCCCAAGTCCCCGCTCCCTGACATTCGAGCGCCTTGAAGGAGTCGCGTTAGGGGCATTCCCTCGCCTTCAGCTCGGGGAACACGACCAGGCTGGGCCATCGCTGGCCACTTGCCTGCCCCACGGCCACCTGCACTTGCTCCGCTGCGGCTGCCCGGGGACAGGGGCCGATCCTGCGATCCTTCCCCGCAAATTCCGAGCATGGGAAATACTGGGCAGTGTCTGCCTGCGCGGCCGGACACCACGCTTGCTGACAGGCGAGACACAGTTCTAGAACCTCGAGGTCTTTAATATTTACATGTGGGGGGGAGAAAGGACGTCCTTCCCTATGGCATCTCTGGTGGCACCTGGTCACGTCCTGTCCCATCCCTCGGGCTGGGTCCTCCCGGCCGCTGCCTGACGTCGGGCGTTCTTGGGTTAGCTCCGCTGTCTCTGCGGGCTGCGGCTTCGGCTTGTTTCGATCTCCTTTTTCATTTCTCTGGCACACATCTTTAATTGATTTTTGTTCGAACGGCTGTGCTTGTTTGTCATGGAATATAGGTCTCAAGCAGTTTTTGCTCAAAAATTTTAGCCTTACATTGTCTTTTTTGTTTGTTTTTTTTTCCGGTACCGGGAATCGAACTCACGACCTTGCGCTTGCCAGGCAGGAGCTGTGCCGCTGAGCTAAATCCCCAGCCCCTTTAACCTTATATTGTGAAGGGCTTCGTTGCCAGGATGTCCTCAAAGGTTACTTTGGCCTTTGGCCATGTTTATTCCATTTTCCAGCCTCTTCACTGATAGGAAAAATTTTTTAATCAATCCTACTTTTGATCGATTTGTTGATTGCTGTTCTGGGAATTGAACTCAGGGCTTTTGGACTAAGCTACATCCCAGGCCTTTAAATTTTTTTTTTTGTTCTTTTTTGAGACAGGGTCTGGCTATGTAGTCAGTCTGGCCTTGAACTCATTTTGTGGCCCAGGCTGGTCTCAAACTCACAATGATCCTCCTGCCTCAACCTCCCAAGTGCTGGGTTTACAGGTGTGTGCCACCACACCTGGCAGGAATGTATTTTCTTTTTTTTTTCCTAGTACAGGGAATTGAACTCACGACCTTGTGCTTGCCAGGCAGCACTGTGCCGCTGAGCTAAATCCCCAGCCCCTAGGAATGTATTTTCTATTAAAAAATTAAATTGAAAAAAATTTTTTTAATTGAAAGTTTATTTTATCTTTTTTGTTTTTTTTTGGTACCAGGAATCGAACTCAATACCTTGCACTTTCCAGGCAGGCACTTGTGCCACTGAGATATATCCCTGGCCCCTAAGTTAAAAGTTTAAGCTGGGTGTGGTGGCGCATGTCTGTAATCCTAGCACTCGGGAGGCAGGAGGATCATCTCGAGTTCGAGAACAGCCTGGGCTACAAAGTGAGCTTGAGCCCAGCCTGAACTGCATAGCAAGACCCTGTCTCAAAAGACAAA
>NW_004955756.1:0-25511 GCF_000276665.1 Chinchilla lanigera
GGCAGCGATCGCGCCCCTCATGGCGTGGCCCAGGTAGGAGAAGGCTGGAGGGGCCGGGATGGGTCGGACGCGGGGACCGCGGCCTGGACTGGACGCCGGGGAGGGTCCTTCCCGAGTGACTGCGGCTGGCAGCGCTTCTTGTGTGAGGGATGATGGTGCGGTCTCAGTGTTTCTGTCCCCGTCCCCGTCGCTGACCCTGTCTCTGTCTCTGCGTCCTGCGCAGCGGGGACCTCGCCCCTGGTTCTGGGTGCGGGAGGTTCGTTTCGGACAGGTGTGTGCCTCCCTGCGTAAGCCCAGGTTCAGCTGGGTCGGCACCTCTGAGGCGTCAGGCTCAGAAGAATCATGAAGAGCAAAATAAAGACAGATAAGAGAAGTCAGGGAGATGGGTGTTTTGCGGAGGGGAGAGGGTCCGAGAGGCGGAGGGAGCGGAGGGTCCCGTGGGAGAGTGAAGGTGTGCGGCGTCCACGTACCAGCTCCCCGGGAGGAGTTCGGTCACGGTGCACTGTGACACGTCCCCAAAAATAAAAATTAAAAAACAAGCAAGAAGAGAAGCGTGAGTCTCCTTCCCAAGGCAAGGGGCGGGTCCCTGGCGCCCGGGAGGGCGCGTGCAGTCCCTGCGGATGGCAGCGGAGGCTGCAGGGAGGCGGACGCACGGGGACACGCCTGGGTCACACACGCACGCGTGAGCGGCGCTGTGCAGCTCGCCCGGCGCCTCATCCTCGCGGCAGCCTGGCGAGAGGAGCCGTGATTGCCCCGGTTTTACAGCGAGGAACAGAGACTTAGGTGACTGGCTGGGGGACCGGCACCCGGAAGGAAGGAGAGAAGGAGACCTCGGGCTCCGAGCCCCAGAGAATGGGTTTCGGGACCCTGGCGTGCCGGAGTCCTGCACCTGGGAACCGGGTGCACACTGCGGGTCCTCCCTGCGAAGTCTGAGTGTTCCGGGGCGGGGGCCGGGCGCGCCCACCGGACAGGCGCAGCCACTGGCATCCTTGGAGCAGCCCGGTCGAGGGGTGCCCTGCACCCAGCCCCTGCTGGGTGGAGAAAGGGGAGCCGAGCTCCGCCCAGGATCGGGGGTGAGGTCTGAGTACCCGGGCTTAGCCCACGACTTCTGGACTGCGAATGTGCAACGGGGAACTCTGATTAGGAGCTAAAGAAAGCCAGGGTGGTGCTGGGGACGTTTGCTCTGTCCCCACGCAGCGCACTGAGCAGCTGGTGGGGTCTTCTTTCTCCACCCATTCTGATTTGTCAGCGTGCTGTGTTCCTATCCAAACCAACTGTTGTGCACCTTTGGGCCGGATTCCTTGGGGCAGGGACTGGTGAGGCTGCTGGGTTTCCAGCCTCTTGGGGTCTGTGGCTCACCCACGCACCGATGGCTGCCGGAGCAGTTTTAGAGGGGACTTTTGCCAGGTGTGGTGGTGCACTCGGGAGGCCGAGGTAGGAGGATCACCTAGAGTTCAAGGCCAGCCTGAACTACATAGAGAGACCCTGTGTCAAAAAAACCAAAAAAGAAAAAAAAAAGAAAAAAAAAAAGGAGGGACTGTCAACTGAATTCTCATATGACCTTGACAGAGCAGGGCCACACTTCCTGTTTCTAATAGCCCCTGCGTGCCCTGTGTGGTGTAACGTGCCACCGAGATGTTCTTTATTATTCTGAGACGAGTAGCATCTTTCGAGTAAATCTTTGGCTGTTGGCGAGACCCTGTTTGGTGTTAGATTCACTTATTCGCTGAGTGAACGTGTACTGAGTGTCTGCTGCATGTCAGGCACTGTAGCAAGTGTGGGGAGGGAGGAAGGAATAGAACGAATGGAAATCCCTGCACTCTTGTGGACGAGCTCCTGCTGTGCAGGTGGGAAGAGAGCCTGCGTCTGGATGCATTGGCGGGAGGGGCGTTTGTGCACTTGCAAGCCGAGAAGCTATGAAGGCAGCATCTCCTTAGTCAGAGGAGGGACCACTGGTCCGAAGCTGGACCATTGCCTCTTCAGAGGAGAGAAGCTGTCAGGGCACGTGGGATGCTCCTCATTGGCTGCCTGCTTTGAGCTTTCCTCTCCTCCAGGGTAGTTAGGAGGCTGGTGGTGCAGGCTGAGGATCTGCAGCGCCAGCAGCTTTGTCCTCTGATCGCCTGCCATGGCCCCAGGAAATGCGGTCTCCTGCCACGCCCAACACGTGTGCCGAGAGACCCAGGGCCCAGGGAGCTCACCAGGGTTGGAGGACATGGGCTTCCTCAGTGTCCCTGGTCACCTGCACACCTGGGCTTCTGCGCTGTCTCCTCCTGATGCGTGTCTATGGCCACACGTGTGCGGTGCAGCGGGCACACCTTGGCATTCCTGCCTGTCTCAGACAGGATTTACAAGATGCCTTAGACGAAAAGGAGGAAAGAAAACCAAGAGGTGATGAAGGGGAGCGGAAATGGAGCTAGAAAAGCATACTGTGTAAAGCCCCGTGACTTAGACTCCTGTGAAGTTGCCCAGGTGGGCGGCAAAGGCAGAGGAAAGTCGCTGTCCCAGCCCTGCCCGCCACTGCGGTGCTGCTGGGTGCGCTCTGAGCAGAGAGGCTAGCACTGTATGGCGGCCAGGCGTGCGTGTCCTTAAAGACCCCAGGTGAGTCTAACTTGCAGATAAGGTGGACACCACAAGTAGCTTTCTTGCAAGCAGCAGGAGACAGATCCTGGGAGGTCCTAGCTGTCACTGTCTGCAGGACGAAAGTGAAATGCTCCAGGGAAATAGAAGCATTGTTGATATGAAGTCAAGTGGCAATTTTCTCCCAAGGTCTTCATTAAAGAGGCGGAAGAACGAGTTTTACTCGGTCTCTGGAAGGGGTCAGCACCATGATAAGGTTCCGTAAGTGCAGCAAAGCGGGTGCCGACAGGAGGAGTCGGGCAGCCTGCACGCCTGGCTTGCCACACCTGAGGACTAAGGGAGGCTGGGCGTGTGGAAGAGACTCCTGACCAAAAGGTCAGAGAAAGTTGGGTACCGCCACTTCCACCCCTGTGAAAACCCAGCTCCTTCCTCTGCATGCAAGTATTTCAAAACACTTTGTTTATAATTGTGAAATGATGTAATAAAATTCACAACATAATTTTTAAAACTCAGCATAGTATCTAGATACAAAGAAGAGACAGGAGCCTTCTGTATTAAGGTGATATATCTGAGGGTGGAGATGCTTGGGCAGAGCTAGGCTAGAACTTCTCAAGGTCACCTGATACCTTACGTGGATTGGCCGCAGGTCCGAGTGGTGGTCAAAGGGCAGCCCTCTCTCAGCACAGTGGTTGCATTCTTAAAAAATTCAGAATGTGGACCTTGTGGCAGTCACATGCATCATATGTAAATGTGGAATGGAGTTAGGGACTGAGCTCCAAACACTATAAATATGTTTTCCTGTTGGCATGGATGTCGGCAAAAACAGCAGGGAGTCATGTGGGACAACAGGGACCAGTGTGAGCAGAACTGTCTGGTGTTGTTCTAGATGTCGCACACCCATGGCCTCCATCACTCACCAAACAAATTGTGATCCTAGGGTCTATTTCCCCGTAGTTTCTGAAATGTTCCTTTAGGGACCATGCTCACCTGTTAAGGACAACCTCCCAACCTCCTTCTCGGCATGACCCAGTAGTGGGCAGCTAAAGGCACGGGCTCATGCAGATGTGGTGTGGACACAGCAGGGCCCTAGCAGGTAGGGTAGAATCCAGCCATCTGGTGCTCTGAGGGTCATGCTTAGAGGATCCATGGTAGAGGTGGCATAGAAATCAGAGCAGTGGATCCTGCCAACAGGGGTGACTGTGTGGGGCACGAGGGTACTTCAGTGGGGACAGAAATGTCCCCACTAGGTCTCTGACCCCTTCCAGAGACCTGGACAGAAATCCTGATAGAATATTCCTGGTGTATACAATTGTCTCACTTTATGGGGTGTGACCAGAATATATGGTTAATGTTTAAATTAAAAAATTGTTACAGCAAAAGACACATTGCCTCGAATCCCCCTCAAAATCCTCCTCATTGTGAGTTCGTGTGTGCCATCATTCTTGCCACTTTTTGAAGTACTTTTGGAAGTCCTCTTTTGGAGGGCCTTTTCACAGCTGCTGCAATGGCCTGAATCAATTAAAAATGTTTACGGTAATTTCTGTTAGATAAAAATGATAGTGTGTCCTCATCCGCCTTATTCACCAAACCTAGCACTGTGAAGTTCTGGCTCTTCCCCAGAGTCAAAGTGGCCATGAAAGGTAAGTGTTTTGAATCCATTCGGACATCATGGCAGCCGTGGCGGTGAAACCAGAGACCGTCGCAGAAGAGAACTTCCGGCTTCAGGAAGTGGTGAATGATGGGTAAGTGTGTGTGAAATGCCAGGGAATGCTCTGAGGGGGATTCGTGGCAGTGTGTCTTTTACTGTAATACATTTTTTGACATTTACTAAACATTGGTAATCTTCATCATAGTTTTCAACCACACCACATGTGGAATTATTCCCTCCTATTTACCTTAACAAAACCTATTCAAGGGGGCAAATGTGAACGTTGCTGTGAGGAGTGCTCCGGCCTCCTGGTCTCTGTCTGTAGATCCCAGCCTGAGAGTCTGAGTTCTCTCAGCTGACTGAAGGCTTTGGCCCTTTCCTGTTTGTGGCATCTAACCACGTGTCACTGCTCATTTCCCGCTTTGCCCTTAAAACTCATGTGCCTTGGTTGATGTCTCTAATCTTGTGGCTTTGAGGTTTGTGATAGCTGAGTATTTAGGATACCTGAAACCTCTCTGGCAATGCTTATCATCTCTTCATATCTTTATGTGTCATTGATCATAAAAAAATTCTCCTTATCCCTTATGTGTGAGCAAATAAACCAAATCAGTGTGATATGAAGTAGAGTCATCTCCTGATAGGAAGGTGGTCAAGTCCTGGTGTTTCTCAGACTTTCCAAGATAATCAGTGGTTTCTTTTGTTCCCTTCTTGGCAGTGATTTTGCTTGTGGATGGCTTTATAAAGCTCTTTCTCAGTGGCTACCATGTTGCACGTATAGCTGGGTTGTTAGACTCCTGTGTTACTTGTCTCTACAGGGTGGGCTGTTTCTCTTTCATGCTTCATCACACTCAGAATGTCATGGTGGTGACCAGACTCTTCTGTGGTCATTTCTACCTTCTGCACCTTAAACCTGGGCAACCTTGATAGATGCCCTGGATGGACAGTGTGGCAGTCAGGGTTAGGTTGCCCTGTATGTCTTGCCCAGTGGGGATGAGTTCTGTTATTTCCTGGTCTTCTGACCAAGGTTGTACAGTGACGACCATGGGCCTTTACTTAGGCTGGACCTTCTTGGATTTTACTATGTGAGGACTCTTAAGAAATGAAGAGGAGTACTCAGCCTAGCACCTCCAGGAGCTCACCTTGTGGGATAGTTCTTTGATGTCTCCTGTTTTATGATGTCTCCTGTTTTATCCAAAAAGATGTCGATTTTTTCTTCCCACTTTAAAATCTAGCCTTATTTGTTCTAACATAAAAATAATGCCCCCTTCAGAACTCCTTGGGCAAAATCAGTGCCCCGGGAGGATGGACTCTGGGTTCCCTGTCGGTCACAGGCAATGTGTGGATTCTGGTTTAAGAAATAAGGACTTGTGGAAGTATAGCATTCTCATTTACAAGCATGTGGCTTTGTGGCTTTATAAGTTTCTTTTAGCCTCATCTTTCAAGCTGACATATTTGGTCTGTGTGTTGAGGCTGGTTAATAACTCTGCGGATCATTTTTCTCTTTTTGACATTAAAAATTTTTATTGTTATTTTCCATTTCATTTACCTTTTAGTTCTATTTGCTTACTTTTATGAGTCCATGCATTGGAGGTGTCATCCCAGGCGCTGGAGCCTGCACTGGACAAGGAGGCAGTGTTGGGATGAAGTCAGCCCTTGGGAAGGAGGGGATTTCTGGGGCTCCATATGTTCACTGTTAATTCTTTTGCTTAATTTCTGGTTGTGTAACTTAGTTCCTGTTTAAATTTCTCATTCTAATCCTGTTGTGTCTTAGTCTGTTTTCGTGGCTGTAACGGACTACCTCAGAATGGGTAATTTATAAACAATAGGAGTTTATCAGGACCCCAGCTCTGGAGGCTGACGTTGAGGACCAGGTGTGTGCATCTGGTGAGGGCTTGTGATACCTCATCAGGGCAGATACGCGGAAGGGCAGGCGAGGGCATGTGGAGGAGACAAACGCACGGCCACGGTTGCTAATCCAGTTCCACAAGAGTGAGCACCTTCAACCGGCGAGAACTGACCCAGTCTTGTAGAGTAGCATTCATCTTGAACACCCCAAAGCCATTGGCCCCCAACACTGCCACGGTGGCAGTGAGATATCAACATGAGTTTCGAAGGGGACATCACATGCAAGCCACAGCAAGTCAGAGAACGCTGGGTCCCGCAAATGCACGATGTCACTTTAATAAGTGGTGGCTCTGTGTTTCCGTGTGACACTGCCATCACGATGTGACACACGCATGTTCTGGGGTGGGTCCTGACTGCCAGAGCACCACGGGGTCCCTGACTGGGGCCTCTGCACACTGCTGGCTTTGTCATGTGCTGCCACATAAAGTTGGAGAGTGCTGCAGTGGGGGACAGCCCTGCTGGGGTTGGGGGTGGCAGACCCCTGCCCGCTGTCCCAGAGGCTGGGCGTCAGCGTCTCAGGGGCACCCAGCTTGTGTGAAGCCTGTGCAGGCATCGTTGAGCCTAAGGGAGGAAAGGGAGGAGGATGTGGTAGCCTTCTGACTGGCACATCATCCTTCGTTCCTTCATTGTTCTGTTTTACAGGAAAACTTAAGTCTGAAAAATAGCACAAGGGGCTGAATCCAGGACTTTTTATTGTTGCTGCTATTTCCTAAAGGAATAATTTGAATTTTACTCTCAGGCATTTTTCAAAAACCCACCAGGTCAGTTGCCTCGGAATGAGGTGTCTTCCTTTGCCCTGCATTGTCTGCCGCCGCCTCCTGCCTCAGCCTCCAGCTGTTGCCCCCTCCCCTGACCCTTTCTGGGCAGGATTCCACCTTCTCCTGTCCCTTCAGTCAGCTCCACACCCCAGCATGGCGCCTTTGCATTCCTGCTGCCTGACCCACACCCTGGAGCCCCATTCCTTCCCCTTGATTTGCAGGTGGGTGTTGGGTTCCCTTCTTCTCCTGTCTCCCAGGGAATGCGCTGCGCTCCGCCACCCCGAGATGTGGAGGATGAGCCCCAGCAGGGACTGGGAGAGGGGAGGGTCTGCCTGCCCCCTGGCCTTCCCCGGCACCACAGTGGCCTGGGGTCACAGAGCTGGAAGTAAGGCCCTTGTGCACTGCACCTGGAGACCCCGTGTGCTTGCAGACCAAGGGTGTCTGCAGGGGCTCCGGGAGAAGCTTCTGCTCAGGACTGGCTCAGAGCAGGTTGGAGTCTCAGGCGCCACTGGAAGCTGTCTGGGAGAGCTGACCCAAGGCGGCACAGGAGCAGGGTGGCTACGCTCACGGCCCCGGTGGGACCCTTCTCCCCCAGCCAGGTGCTGCAGGGCTCCAGTTAGGTGGCTGGACCGGGCGGGGGAGGCGCGGGCAGCAGCAGTGGGTGCAGGAGGCGACAGCGGTGTGCTTCAGAGATGAGTGAGCAGTGCGGATGGTGCTTAAGAAATTCTTAAGGGAAGTTGTTCTGTGTGCACTGGGGATTGAGCCCAGGGCCTTTGCACGGGGCTCCAGGTCCAGCCCTTTGTACTTTTTACTTTGAGATGGGTCTCACTGAGCTGTTAAGTTGCCCAGGCTGGACTTGAACTTGCCGTCCTCCTGTTTCTACAGAGACGGGGGTTGGGGCCAAGGGGAGTCGCTGTCTGTGTGAGAGCTGCCCTGATCCGGAGAAAGCCACCCCTCACCCCTCACCCCTCACCCCTCACCGTCCTCCCACTCCCCTGCTGTTCTCACCCCACCCTCCTCTCTGGGATCCCCTCCCAGAAGGAGCCCCCTCCTGGGGACCAGGAAGGCACCCTTCTGGGCTGGGGACTCCTGCTGCCACGTGATGGCTGTTGGGGAGCTGGGGAGCCTGATTACCTCCCTGCCAGGCCTCCTTCCGGCTCTGTCTCCAGGGATGGGCAAGGGCGGAGTGAAGAGCAGGCTGGGTTTAGGGGCCGAGGCCAAGCCACGCTTTGTCCTGAGTCAGCCTCCTGCTGGGCATCGCCAGGTTCCCTGCAGCTGCCTGGCCAGCATGTAATTGGCCTGAGGAAGTGACTCAGGTGTGAGGAATGCTGCACTCCAGACCCTGGAAGAAAGCTGCAAACACGCAGGAATAATGATGGGGTGTGCATGCTCTGCGGCGGGGCAGGGCTGCGGGCTGTGTGCAGGTCGTCTTAAATCACTTCACACGGCACAGGTGTGTTCGTAGGCACGGCAGGAGAGAGAGCTAGGACTCAGAAAGCAAATTCAGAAGGGTCCTGTTCTTTTGTTCTGGCTTCTGCCGTAGCCGAAGTTCTGTTTTCAATGAGCTGGAGTCATTTTGAGTTGACTCTGGCCAAGTGATGGGGGCACGTGTGGAAGCCAACATAGCTGGTGGTTGTCAAGCTCTTCAGATTCTCCATGCTTGTGACTTGATTTCCCAAAAGTGCTCTGTCCTAAAGGACTGTGGGGTGTGGGCCTTTGATGCTTCAGGCTCATGTCAGTGAGCGTGTCCGACCCTCCCCACCTTCTTGGGGTCCTAACAGGTGTGGGGGACATGCGGCCCGGCCATCCAACCTCACCCTGTGCTCCTCCTTTCCAGGTGGACGTGGCCCCTAAGGATGGTGACACCCTTCTGAGAAGCAGGACCCTGGCACAGGACACGGGGCCAGGTCCCCTGAGCCCGCACCTGTCTCATCAGCAGCTGGCGCCCCCATACTCAACTCCAGATGAGACGTCTCCCACCGTAGGACGAAATATTTGGTATTTGGTGGCATATCTTTCCTTGGGGGCAGCTCTGTGGTTTAATCAGATTTATTCTTGTTTTAAATTGACACCTGGTTCAGATTTATTCTTGTTTTAAGTTGACACCTGGCATCTGTGCCTCTTTGTGGGGTCCTGTCCTGTGAAGGCCACGGGCACAGAGCCAGAGCGCAGGTTGCCAAGGGCAAGAACCCTGGTAGAGAGAAAGAGAAGTACCCCATGATCTTAGTCCCCCAGGGGAGCTGAAGGGGCTGAAGCCAGGGAAGAGGGGGTGGGGACGGTCCGTAGACTAGGAAGGGAGGGGCCGGACCGAGGGAGGGTTGATCAGACTGGTGAGGGAGTCTGCGGCGCTGGGTCCCAGGATCGCTGCTGCTGCTGCTGCTGCTGCGGCTTATGAATCGGGGTCCCCAAGGCGGGCTCAGGGCACGCCTGACCCCAGCACATCCCGACTGTGCTGCCCCGTCCACTTCTCCTGCACCCAGGACCAGATTCCCGATTTCTGCTGGGGATGACTGCCCAGCCCCTCACCCAGGCTGTGTGTGTGGGCCTGTCCAGCCAGCACGGGGGACTTCCTCGCTGGACTGTCCTTCTCATGTCCCTCTGACCCTCATGCTAGGCCTGGGTCACCACACGGGTGGACCAGACACTGCAGGTTCTAAGCGCTTCACGTATTTCATTCCCATAGCAACCGTCAGAGACAGCGCCGTGGTCATACCCACTTTATCACTTGGGAAACTGAGGCCCAGGGGCTGAGCTTTCAAGCACGCAATGTCCTTGTTGGGGACTTCCTGATTTGGATGGTCTTTCAGCTCCTGGCGCTTGAGGGCTGGGTGGGGCTGGCTTCACGTTGGAAATCTTGGGTTATGTGAGGCCATGGTGGGATTCATGTTGGGTTGTAGGGGGAGCCCTTTGGGTTTCATCTCAGTGCATTCTTCACCTCCCCTTTCTGCCGTCCTCCCTCCCTGAGGGACTGCGGCCTTCATGCCCATCTCCAGCTCAGGCCTGACCCCCTCCCTGAGGGTTCCGGGCACAGATCCTGATCCAGAAAGGCTGCTGCTACAATTCATGGTAGCTAAGTCTTGGAAGTCACCCAGACATCCACCTACGGATGGATGGCTAAATAAAATGTGGTATTTATGCACCATGGAGCACCAGTCTGCTGTGTAAGACAAACTTGAGTCATCTGTAGGGACGTGGTTGCACCTTGAGACCATAATGTTAAGTAAAATAAAGCAGACACACAAGCTTAAACGGTTTCTCTTACATGAGGAAACTCAAAGTATAAATAAAGGACAAAGTAAAAGACAGATACCAGGAAGCAGGGAGAGAGCTCTTTTGCAAGTGGAAAGGGAGAGGAAGGGAAGGGGATGCGGAATGCCGCACGGGGAGGGAGATCCCGATGGATGTGAACATGTACTAAGAAAAACAAAAACTGAAAAACAAAACAAAACGTCCACAAAGGCTGCTGCTAGGAGAAGGGGTTGCTTCTCCCTCCTGATTTTTTCCAGGCAGCTGTGACTCCTGTTCCGTAGGCTGCTCGAGCGGGAAGTGGTCTGGGGGGGAAACTGAGGGCGGGGGGGGGGTCCTGGCCGAGACCCCACTGCCCCGTAGGGACGCCCTGGCCTTGGCCTCTGTCCTTGGTCTGGGTCCGCCCAGGGCGTGCCCTCTGCAGCAGCCCTTGCACCGCCTCCTTTCCCAGGCAGGCCCCTTCCTCGGAGCAGGCCTCGTCTTGCCCTTGGTGCACCTCACAGAGAGCTGCGCCGGCCGATTTCATCACCACCTGCCTTGCTGTGGATTGGCAGGCCGGAGTGGGTGGTGGCCAGGACCTCTGTAATCCGGAAGTACTTTAACCCTTTCTTCCCTTCCTCCCTGTTCTAAAGGCAGGCGGAGGAAATAAGCCAGGTGGAGGTGGAAGGCAGGCAGAGGAAATAAGCCAGGCTTCCACACCTTCTGTCTCATCCCACACTTTGGATATGGCTCCGAGTAAATGCACTAACAGTTATCAGTCTGGTCCAGCTGGGGCGAAGGCCCTGACTGGAACCAGTGTGAGGGTTGTGGGTTGTTGAAGGGGTCAGGCTTCCAGGCAGGGATGCAGGCTTGGCCTGGGCTTCGGGGTTCTTGCCCTGACACTGGGCAGAAAGTGACAGGAATATGGATGGAGGTCTCTCCAGTGCTTAAGGTATCTTGGAGGAGGCTGAGCCAGGAGGATCAAAAATTTGAGCGCAGCCTGGACAAGTTAGTGACTTAGGAAGACCCTGTCTCAAGATAAAAAATAAATTGAAAGGACTGGGGGAATAGCTCAGTATGAGGGCCCTGGGTTTATCTCCAGAAACAAAAAACAAAAACAAAAGCAAAAGCTTTTCCTCATTATTCGTTTAAAAACATCTTATAGGGCCGGGAATGTAGGTCGGCGGCTTAGTGCCTGCCTGACAAGCACCAGGCGCTGTGTTTAATTCCTGGTACCAAACAAACAAACAGACAACCATCTTGTAGCATGTTCATACTTTTTCATGCAGTTTCTTAAATTGAACGTTTTCCAGCCAATAGTGAAATAATCACACATTTGTGATCTGAAGGAGCGTCGTCTTTGTGTCCTCATGGTCACTTACGTGGTCACATATAAACATACAGATAAATTTAATGTCCTGTAAAAATCAAAAGGCAGATTGTCTTTTTGAGCACAGCGTTGTGGTCCGAATCCTGGAGTTCTGGCCCACTAGGGACGTGGTCCCAAGGTTGGGTGGAGACGTAGCTGTTTCTTTTATTCTTTTCTCCCCCCATCCATCCCACGAGACTTTGTTAAGAACCTCTGGGTTCCAAGCACAGAACCAAATGCTGCGGGACAGAGAGCAGCTTGGGTCCTGCGTGCCGAGGTTCCTGCTCTGCGTGAGTGCAGGGCCAGGCTCAGGGCCTGCTGGGGCCCCAGACGGGCAGTGGCTGGAGCCCCTGGTAGAGAGGAGGGGCCCTGGAGGGCGGGTGGAGGGTGAAGGTAGCAGAGGTGAGAGGCTGAGAGTGCTGAGGGTGGAGGGGCGGGAGAGCCTAGTACAGGACACCCACGGGCTTCACTAGGAGCTGGCACAGCTGGGCACACGGGGGGAGCAGCTGCTTCCCTCGAATCACTTGGTGACGCAGCTCGAGGCTCCCTGGATTGTAAATCCACGCACAGAGAGAGCTCGGGTCCTGGGCCCACGAGGGAGCGGGCAGGAGCTGGAGGTGGCGGTGTGCAGTGGCACCAGCAGCGGCTGTGGGGTTCTGGGTGGGTGTGGTGGCCCAAGGACGCAGATGGCTTAGTGCTTGGGGAGGGGTGGCCAAGCGGTGGCAGCTGCAGGACCCTCAGTCCGGGTCTCCTTTGGGTGCCTGCCCCGTAGGTGTGGAGCTGTGCTTGTCACCAACTGGGGAACACCACTGGCGAATGTCGCCTTCTAGGGGTGAGAATGAGTTCAGGGTTTGGGTCCCGTTGAGTTTGAGGTACTTGTGGGCCTTGAGTGGATTTGTGCAAAAGCTAGGTAAACATTTGAGGCTGCAACTTTCTGTATGTTCCGGGCAGGTCCCGTTGCGGGGCATGAAACAGGAACACTCCGAGAGTTTTCCTTTTGGAGGGGCGGTGGAGCCTTTCCCTGGTGAGGAAACTCATGCCTGCTTATTCCGGATGTTTGGAAAAGTCTAAAAAGCCCCAGGAAAGGGTGAACCCATCCAACCACAAGGGCCAACTCCCTTTTATTTATATTCTTAGAGGGTAACAGTATTATACTGTGCAAACAATTTAGGATCTTGTATGATAAGAAGAAGGCAGGATCTAGATGTACGGGAAGATGTTTGCAAGGGTTCCTGGCCAGTAGGGGGTGCTCCAAACGGGAGAGCAGGCCACACGGGCAGAGGCAGGCTCCTTCAGGTCTAACAAACACAGCAGCCCCTTGGTATGGACGTGGCTTCCGTCCCAGGAGCCCCACACTTGCCACAATGCTCAGAGCTCAGTTTCCTTATATCAGATGGGGTAGTATCCACACACAGCCTGCACACGTCTTCCCGTACTCTACGACACCTCTAGGTCCCTGGAATACTTAATATAATGTAAATGCTGCGTGCACGATGGTGTTTTACTGTATTATTTAGGGAATAATGACCAAAAAAAGTTCTCATACGTTCACAACAGAAGTAATTTTTTTTCTCAGATATTTCAGCTCTGCAGTTGGGTTGAATCTGCAGATATGGAGCCCATGGGTGAGGGAGGCTGGCAGAGTCTACTTTGTGAAAAGCTTCCTACCTGCTTATTCTAGACATTGGGGAAAGTATAAAAGGCCCCAGAAAGGTGTGTCCGGCAGTCTGCATTGGTGTAGACTACATGTGGGGGAACTGAGGGTGTGAGTCTACAACTGTGTACTAGGCAGAGGATGGGAATGGTCTAAGTCTTAAGCGGCTGAATTGTCCTTGATTCTGTTGAAAATTACACTCCTCCCCGCCCCCCATCTTCTGACCAGAGCTGCCGCATGGTTGCAGGATGGTGGATGAGGACGGATGGGAGCTGGTGTGCTGGGAGCCGGCGTGTGTGTGCCGCTGGAGAGGTCGGCTGGGATAGTAATGTTGTCTTCTTTCTGTTTCCCTAGGAGAATATGAAAGTGTCACTCGGAGCTGTCCATTTCATGGCGCTGCTGATGTCCTTGAAGGCCGGTGAGTTGCACATCTCGTCTACTGAGAAGAGCTGTGGTTCAGAGCACAGCAAACACCGTCCCGGCGGGGTTGCTTCTCTCACCAGGCTCTGCTGATCCCAGGATGCAGAGCCTCCTGGTCACAGAACCGCGTGGCTGGAGGCTCCTTTAGCATCTGAGGACCGCAAGGTCCAGAACCAGGGTCATCTACTAGTTCAGAGCTCGGGCTCAGGTCTGGATCGCCGAGGTTGTTTCTGGACTCTTCCCTCTTTATTGTCAGCGTGTATGCAGTCGGTGAACCCACAGCTAGAACCGTTTAGGGCACAGTTTTGTTCTCTTTGTGTCTTCATTTTTTTCTCCCTTCTCCTCCCCTTACTACAAATCCTGGGTTCCCAGGCCTTGTGCCAGGTCCTGGGTGTGGGGAGCATAGCAGTCAGGAACCCAGGCAGAGATTCTGCCTGCTGGTGTTTACATTCCTGTGGGGGAGACAGAACCCATTCCCTAAGTGAAGAGATTTTCTGTCTTGCAGTGATGAGCTTAAGGAGAAAAGCAACTGGAAAGCAAAGTACACAGTTTGGGATTGGAGTACACAGAAGATAAAATTTTTGATAGTGTGGCCTCAGTGAAAAGTTGCCTTTTGAATTGAGCCTGAAGCAGGAGGAGGGGGAAGCCCGTGTCCCAGGTTGGGGGAGGTATCATAAAGAGCAAGTGCAAAGGCCCTGAGGCCAGCACACCCGGGAAGTTCCAGGAACTAAGCTGCTGGCAAGGCTGGTGGCGGTGGAGGGCATGTGTAGGACCTTGTGGAACTTTCTAAGGATCTTGGCTTCTGTCCTGACTCAGATGAGAAAGCTGCAGAGCTTCTTTGTTCAAAACCAGAGAGGAGGTCTGACTTCTGCTCCCACACACAGGCTCCTTGGGGTTCCTGCTTTGAGAACAGGGTCTAGGAAGGCGAGGGCAGAAACAGATGCCTGTTCAGAAGCTCTTGGAAAACTCGTGCACGTAGCAACAGTGACCCATTCTGGGCAGGAAATGGTGACGACTTGTCCACAGGTGGCTAGGAAGGAGAAAGGAGAAGTGGTCAGGTTTGGGCTGGACCATGAGCACGGAGCCCGTGGGGATTTGTAGCTGGCCAGGCTGTGAAGCGTGAGGGAAGGGAAGAGCTGAGGATGACTCCCAGGCTTTGCCTGCGCAGACCCAAGGCGATGTTGCCGCTGATGGGGTGGGGGCAGGGCAGACGTTGCGGTGGACGGTCAAGTCCAGCTGCCCCTTGGATATCTACACTCATACAACGGGAGGCCCCAGCAAGCGGCTGGCAGGGAGAATCGTGAGGCCGACCGTGGCCACTGAGTGTAGGCTGGAAAGGTGCCGACTTTAAGGTCCGAGCTTGAGCCCCCTGCAAGGTTTGGTGGTCAGGCGTCCACTGAGAGCCCGGAGGAGATGGAAGCCGAGGCCCAGGCACGTCCTGAAGGCTGCGTGAGGGAGGATTTCAAGGGTGCTGGGTGCTCCTCTGGACCTGTCAGATAGAGACATGCCAGCCAAGATGATATCTGAGAGTTGTTTTGCTGACGGACCACACTGCCTGTCCTGGGTGACCTTGGTCAGAACACTTCCGGTGGCGTGGGTCAAACCTCAGACACACGGAGAGAAGGTCTAACTGAGGACTTACCCAGCATTCACTATGCTTTTCACCGCCCCTGTTGCTGAGCCTCCTTCTGGCCACTGAACTTTAGGAGTCCGGAGCTGACCGGGGCACCGTCTAAGTTCCCAGCCCTTTGCTTGCGCTCCTGCTGTTGAGCAGGTTTGAGGTGGAATGTTGATCGTACGGATGTCTTGCAGCTGTCACCATGGTCATAGCAGCAGGCACGCCCATCCCAGCACTCTCTACTTTCCTTTTGCCCCTTTAAGATCCCCCCTTCCCACCGCTCCCCACCCCTCGCACCCAGGCAACCAGGACTCTGACCTTGGGCCAGTTTTGGTTTGTGTTCTCTAGAATCGAAAGAAATGGGATTATACAGTATGTCCTCTTTTTGAGAGGGAGGGATCTAATTTCTTTCTATGTATTCAGTCTCTTGTTTTATTACATAGCAATATTCTAGTGTATGTGTATATATATTGATCCATTCACAGACATTTTGACTATCTCAAGTTTGGCAATTAAAATAAAGGTGTTGTGCGTATTGGTGTACAAGTCTTTGAATAGATGTATGTTTTCGTTCCTTTGGGCGGATACCCAGGAATGGAGCTGTTTGGTCATTTAGGGGGTGCGTAGGTAACTTTTTGAGAAAATAGCAGAGGTTGATAAAATTGAATCACCGTATCTCTGGGCATCTTCAGCAGCGACAGAGAGTTCCAGTTCCTCCACAGCCTCACCAACAGTTGCTGGAGCCAATCTTTTTCCATTGTAATCCTTCCAATGGGTGTGTGCTGATACATGATTATGGTTTTAATTTCAATTCTGCTAATGATATTGAGCTTATTTTGTGTGGTTATTTGCCATCCATATGTCTTCGTAGAGAAATGTCCAGATCATTGCCCAGTTTATTAAATTGTTGCTTGTTTTATTGAGTTTTATATTTGATTTTCTTTTGTTTTTAATGCTACTGAGTATTGAACCCAGGCCCTTCTCACTGAGCTACATTCCCAGAACTTTTTGTTTGTTTTGAGACAGGGTCTTGCCATGTCACTTAGCTGCCCAGCCTGAGTTTGAACTTGCAGTCCTCCTGCCTCAGCCTTCTGGTGTGCTAGGGTTACTGGTGTGTACCACCGCACATGGCTTTTATTGACTTTTTAGAATTCTTTATGTATTCTCAATGCAAGACCTTTATCATTACATGATTTTTAAATATTGTGTTTTAGTCTGAAGTTGGTCTTTTCATTTTCTTATGGCACTTTTAGAAAAGACAGACTTCTTAACTGTGATGAAGTCTAATTTATTTTTTCATTTCCTGTCCGGATTGTGTTTTTGATATTGTTTCTAAAATCCTATGTCTGATCCTAGGCCACAAAAATTTTCTTGTTTCCTTCTAGAGTTTTGATATTTTTATGTTTAGGCCTGTCATTCCTGTTTATTGGCTTACAGTCATTTTTATGCAGTTTTTAAAACTATCTGAAAAAGAAGATAGAAACAAAAACTACCTATGTATTTTAGAACGTATTTACTTACATAGTTTTGTTTACTTATGTTATTTATTTCTTTATGTAGATTTGAGTTATTGTCTGGTTCTTTTATTCCCCCTCACACCTTTTTGAACTCTCGTTAGTTCAGGCTGGTCTGGAATGCTCTATGTAGCCGAGGCTGGCCTCAGACTTGCAGTGATCCTCCTGCCTCAGCCTCCCAAGTTCTAGGATTGCAGGGGTATGCCACTATGCCTGGTTTAGACTCTTTGTTTCAATTTAAAGGACTCTTCAGTCAATTTATTTTTTGGTAGAGCAGGTCTGTTTATGAAGAACTGTCTTAGTTTTGGTTTATCTGTCTTTATTTCGTCTTCAGTTTTGGATGGTTTTGCCAGCTACAGAGTTCTTTATTGACTGTCTATGTTCAGCGTGGTCAGTGTGCCTCTGGGCTCCGTGGGCTCTGAAAGGCACATGTCAGTCTTATTGAAGACCCCCTGTGTGTTATGAGACTCTTATCTCTTGCTCTGTTTCAGACTCTGTCTTTCTACAATTTCATTGTGATGCACATACAGGTATATTTCTTTTAGTTAATCCTACTTGCAGTTCTTTGAGTTTCTTGGATGGGTAGATTAATGTTTTCATCAAATTTGGGAAATATTTGGACACAATTTCTTCAGGTATTTTTGCTGATCCTCCCCACCCTGCTTCCTGGAACTCCCATCCGTGTCTTAATCTGTTGGTAGATTCCATGCAGCACTGCAGTTCTCTGAATTTCTACTTTGTGTTCTTATTTTAAGGTTGGTAGTCTTTCAATAAACTTCAAGTCCACCAGAAGTTTCTTTCTTCTCTACCTCACATCTGCTGTTGAGCTCCTTTAGTGACATTTTCACTTTACTTATTGCAATTTTCCACTCCACAATTTCTAATTGGTTCTCTCTGGTGATTTCTGTCTTTTTCATTGACACTCTCCTTGGTAAGTCAAGAATTCTTTAGACGTAGTGTTTTTTTTTTTTCAGTAGTTAAGACATATTTTTAATAGCCATTTAAAGTCTTCCTCTGGAGCAATTTCTGTTGGCAACTTTTTCCCCTGTAGTATGGACCATACTTTCCTATTTCTTTTTATGTTTTGTGATATTTTGTTGAAACCTGGACATTTTTGGTAGAGTAAAGTTTGACTCTAGGAATCACATTTCCTTCTATACACACCCAAGCTTGGTTGTTACTGTTGATTTTTACACTGCTGTGTTCCTGCTGCTTTTGTTCATTTATGTCACTGCTTTCCTGGGCTAATCTTGTGTAGCCTATGTTTCCTTTACTGTGTCACCCCTGAAGTCACTGCTGGGTTAATGTAGTGGTCATCTCATGATCATCCAAAGTTTTTCTCAAATTCCATGGTTTTGTGTCCCTTGCTGGGAAGCTGTGGGTGTCTGTGGTGTGCTTTTGGCACTTAGGCTATGGACAAATCTGCCTCGCCTCTACTTTACACTTGCATGGGACCTCAGGGTTATTTAGATGCAAGAGATGGTGCCTGCACTGCTGTTCTGAGGGTGTGACCTGCCCTGCTGGGCCCCAGGACGGTGTAAGAGTTCTGAAGTCAGCTATGGACTGTGGCCACGTCCCTGTGGATAGGGCTTTTCCTGTGCGGCTCTGAGTCAGGTCAGCAGCACAGTTTGGTGATTATCACTTCCAGGAGCTACTGGTCAGGTTCAGGAGTGTAATGCCCAGGAGTGAGACTTTCTGAGGAACACCAAACCTCATCTGTCCTTGTAAAGCTGCTGGTTTTAATAGCCACTGTGTTTGCTAAGCTTCTGGATTTGATGACTGGCTATGAGGCATAGGAATAGTTGAATATAAAAAACCATCCACCCTGCTGTTCTACTTCGATTCAGCGGATTTTGTTTGTTTTTCAAAAATAAATGTTCTTTTGATTGTTGCAAACCTTTTATTTTGAAAAACATCAGTCTTCTTTTCTTTGTTTTCTTTTCTTTTTCTGTGGTACTGGGTGTCTTAGGCACTTTCTCATCAGGACGAAACACCCAGCACCCGCAGTTTAAAGCAGGAGAGCTTCATTTTGGCACACGTTCTCAGGCCGTGGTTGGCTGGCTCCGCGGCAGAGCCTTCCTGGGTGCTCTTCGTGCTGCCCTGGGCTTACGGAGGATTTCCCTTCGGGCTGTTGGGAGCAGCACCTGTTCCCTGCGTTATGCGTGTTCTAGACATCATTCCCCCTCATCCTTGTGCAGTTCTCACTCTAGCGATGGGTAGTTTTCTTGCGTGGATTGTTGCTCAGCTGCAAACCCGAGGAGACGGTCTGTGTACCTACAAGCTCTCTGTCCGTGTGCGGCACTAAGCACCCGGGCACTTTGCCCTGCCGACCCTTCACGTTCCCAACCCGGCTGTGCTAAGCCAGACGCCCAACTCTGCCTGTTTCCCCTTCCCAGTGTCATAGCTGGGCAGCCACTGGGGAAGTAATCTAGGACAACTGTTGGGCTCTTCTCGCCGTCCTTTGTTCCTCCATGTCCAGTGTCTTTGATGGTATTGTTTCACAACTTCATTTCAGCTGCTCAGGCGGGAGGGTAAATCTGGTTCTCATTGTCCATCTTAGTCAGAAGTGGGTGACTCTCCTCCTATTTTCATCCTATGTTTGTGTGAACAAAGAGGGAGAAAGAGAGGGTAAGAGATTAAGTGATTTGCCCAAGGGTACAGCTCATGGATGACACAGCCAGAACTGAATGTGAATCTTCTAGACTCCCTAGACGTTGCTCTTTATAGCATGTCTATAAAGCTTTTACATATATATAGTATGAACCGACATATTTAGTCACGAATGTATTTATATGTAGATGTGACATTTAGAAGTGTTGAAAAAGTTTTACAGAAATTGCTTCCCCTTTCTTCCCTTTAAAGATAAGTGCACTGAGCGTGAAGAACAAATAATTTTAACTTCATCTGCAAATGAAATTGCTGTTGGTACCTGTAATCTTAACTTAAATGAAAACATAGGTCCTGTGATTTGGTATAAAGACGATGACAAGACACCTGTATGTACGGATCAGAACTGCAGGATCAATCAGCAGAAAGGAAAGCTTTGGTTTGTCCCTGCTAAAGTAGAGGATTCGGGACATTACTATTGCATTGTAAGGTAAGAAATTAATGTATTATACCCACATGTTCTAAGTACTTACAGTAGTGAAGGACAAAAAAAAAAAAATTTAGTAATGTTTAATTTTCCCACTTTGTTTTAGAAATTCAACTTCCTGTTTCAAACTTAAAATAACTGCACATTTTGTGGAGAATGAGCCTAACTTGTGTTATAACACACAAGTTATATTTATGCAGAAACTGCCCATTTCAGGAGATGGAAGACTTGTGTGTCCTCATTTGGACTTTTTTAAAGATGAAAATAATGAGTATCCCAAAGTGGAGTGGTATAAGGTAATTTTATTTTAAATATGGTATAGTTTTCCAAGCAAATACAATAGTTTTTTTATGTTGGAACTGGAATGGGGAATCATCCAGAGGTTAGGAAATATAAAATATATAATAACGGTAAAGAACAGAAGTACAGCACTGATGAGAAACCAGTGTTAGAGCATTGTTTTCCTCAAGCACCCTCTTCTTGCAAAATAAAGTTGCCTTCACTTTCCTTCTTAGCACGGAGTCCCGGGAATAAAAATTCAGTATCACAGGAGCATAATTAACTTTGATCCCCTTGCCTCTGCTAAAGAAATATAAGTTAAAACTTATTTTATTCAAGGAACCTTTTCAGTCACTTTTTAAAAATGCAGATTTGTTAATAGTAGATTGGGGAAAGTCATGAGTTGATTTCCTGTGCTTCTCTTCTCCCCGCTTCTGTAGGACTGCAAACCTTTACTTCTGGATGATGCGAAGTTCATTGGCATCCAGAATACGCTCCTTATAAAGAACGTGGCTCAGGAGCACAGAGGGAACTACACCTGCCACGCGCTGTACGCGTACTCGGGGAAGGTATATGAAATCACACGGACGATAGAGTTCCTTACTCTAGGTGAGTCCTGGCTCCAACCCTAGGAACTCAGATCTGGTGTAGCCCAGAGAACACGGTTCCATGATGACTTCTGTAGTCCGTGGAGGAACCAAATCCTAGGAAAGCTCCACAACCACCCAAAGCCTTAGTTTAGCTTTCTGTTATTGCATACAATGTAAATATTTTTCATTCTTGCATTGCGTGCAGTGCTAATCAAACAGAGACTTCCTGAGCTATGTGTTTGAACTGCTCTAGTAGGCTTATTCTTTGATGTGGCTTAAGATGCTCCTTCCTAGAACTCAGGCGCCTGCTCTAGCTGGTACATGGGAATGTTGTGAGGGCTCGCAAGGTACGTCCACCAGCGAGAGTCCTCGGCGTGAACCGGGCAGATGCGATGGGCTCTGGGCTGACTTACACTCCACATTCTACCTCCTGTTGGCACTGCGTCGCCTCAGTCACTTCAACTCTGTACGGTTGTTTCCTCCTCTCTAAGGAGTCCTACGACCTCCCCAGGTTATAGGGAAGATCAGAGTGGAGGGAGTGAGCAGCACGTGGTTGTGCGCCTGGCTAAGAGCAGCACTTGGTGTGAAACACTGGGGTCACTCATAGCCATACGATGATGATTCTTACTTTTGCCAAGGTTTTCAATCTGGTATTAACCATGTTTCATATTATAAAAAAATTTATAACACAACGAAGCAAAATGCACTTGCATAAAGTGTCTGGAATGGGCAGAATATTCACCCTTTCTATAAATGTCAGCTGTAAATAACATAAGAAGAGTTCATCTAATTAGGAATTTTCTGGCAAGTAGAAGGGGTGTCTATTATAATTATACCAGGAGAACATGTTTAAATTGGGACTATCCCTGGAAAATCCAGAATATGATCACCATATAGCTATATTTTCCCAGTGCCATGATAATTTATTTTTCATTGATTAATTTTAATGAATAACTATTAATGCCCTGCCTTGCTCTTATGGGCACCAGTGAGCGTAAGTTTTGGTGACCTTTAGATCACAACTATTCTAGGGTTTGCTGCACCTGTCCTGGTTACTGCGTGGCTCTGGTTCCTCTCCCTTGAGATACAACCGCCAGACCAGGAGGTGAAACTCTAGGGAAAACGGGGCGTTGGCAGGTTTTTGAGTAGATCAATTGCAATTTGACTACTCTCTTTTTTTTATTCCAATTTTTAGAAACAAATGCACTCAAAGGTAAGGGAATATTTTGTTTTTCTCCCCAAGCCCACCTCTAAGATCCTGAGTGCTTTTTGTTTCTTCCTAGATTTAAAAAAAAAATTTATTAAGCATCTATTGTGTGCCAGGAGCTGTTCTAGGTATAGATTAGGAAAGAACAAACATAATAGCCTGTCTTCATAGTTTGTTTATTTTTTCATTAGGCGTTCAACTTCACCATTTCTCCTGTTCCTCTTGGCCACAGGCCAACCCTTGAGGCTGACCTTCCTGTAAAGACGACCCAGATTAATTTCTGGGGCTCTTGGTGACCTTTTGCCTACTTTAGTAAATGACGTCAAAGCGCTTGGCATTTGCCAGTGAGCCTCTTTGTTTCATCACAGGGTCACTAAATCCAATGTTACCAAATCCAGGCAGGTCTGGCACTGACAGGTTCTACCACAGCTAATCACCTTCCTGACTTCACACAGGATCCCGGAGGTGCGTGCGCATGTGCACATGTGCACACGTGTGCATGTGTGTGTGTGCGCTCGCGACTGTGTGCTACAGCATCACACCCTGCAGGCTCGAAGGTCTGGCTTTGCACATGGTGTCCACTGTTTGTTGTCGCCTCTGCCAGCTCCTTCTTTCTCTGCTGGTCTCCTGTCTCTTGCTATAGATTCTCAGAGCAGTGGAGCAGCCACGTGGTCATAGCCATGGACTGTATTTTACTAAGGGTCATTGTCCTTGCAGTCTTGATCTGTAGGAGACTGAGCGCGTCGCTGTTTTTCTTTCAGAGGAAAACAAGCCCAACAGACCTGTGATTGTGGATCCCAAGAATGAGACCATGGAGGTGAAGCTGGGTAAGTGGACTCCAGCATGCAGAGGTGAAATCATTATTTTGAACTCAGTAGTAAGTAGCAAGGCCTTTACTACATGTAATGTAAGACACTTCCTGAATATATCTACATAGAGAGCTACAGTGGCAAAAATTACAACTTAATTTTTTTTAATTTTTAGATTTTCTTACCTCTCATTGCAAAAATCTAGCCATGGCTAGAATCTGTGAACAAAATTCATTCATAGGTTCAACAGGATTGTAATAAAAATGTGAATGGACTTAAAAATTGGCAAGTAATCAAAAATTCACTTGGGAGAACTAAATTATTATATCCATTAAAATAACATTGGTAAGGGGAGCTCAAGTAATATGAATATTTTCTCTAAAACTTTAGTAAAATAAAAGAGTATGGTATCCTTGGCATAGGTACACACTCAGATCAGTGGAAAAGTTTCAAATAAAAGAGAATATAATTTATGATAAAGGCAGCTTTATAAACTAGTGAGGAAAAAATTATCAGTCATTGGTTCTGAAATGGTCGAGCGTTTGGATAAAACACTAAATTAATGCTTTCCCTCTTATTATGGACAATCATATTCTAGATAAAGAATGAAAACTATCAAAACAATGAGACAATGAACATACTGTTCATTTAAAAGGAATGTTCCTAATAAAAGGTTTTTTGGAGAAAATGTAGTGAAGAGATAAAATAAGGAAAAGCTTTAAGCAATGGGAAAGAAGAAAGATCTGTATCAAAAATTTTCATACACTAAAGTAAATCAAATCATGTCTTCTGGAAAAGTATTTGGAACATTTTTTGCACATAATAGTTAATACCCTTGATGAGTAAAGAGTGTAGATCCGTGGGGTCGCTATGCGAATGCGATGAAATAGTGGGTACACAGCAGGAACAGCTGTTAAGCAAAAGGCCAACAAAGAGGAAGCTTACAGAACATAAGTTGGTTTACCTTGAGTTCAGGTATGCAGTGCCTGGGGGTATAGCTCAGTGGTAGAACACATGCCTAGTATGCTGCTCAAGGATTTCAGTTCAATTTAAAAAAAGAAATACAGGTGAAAACTTAAGTAGGGTTTTTCTTCTCTCAGTTGGCAGTGACTAACTAGAACCACCGGCCACCGGGAGGCTGGGGGGAATAGTACGCACACACTCTTTTGGAGTAAGCTGACTGGAGCAGCCTCCTGTGACCGAGGATTGGATTTTAAAGCCTGTTTCTCCTTTGATTCAGTCCTCACAGTAATGCTGGAGGACACGTATAAACACACCTTGGTAAGCAGCAAGGGTGTTCTTTGGAATACTAACCATAATAATGAAAAATCAAAAACAAATGGTGTCTGGGGATAGGAAAATTACTAGATTATATCTACATTATGAAACCCTACACAGCCACAAAACAGCCGGTTTTGGAGGATTAAACTTGGAGATAGAATTTCCCAATGCACAGCAATTCCTAAATAGCAGACAGTAAGATCCCTTCACAGATGCTTACGTGCACAGAAAAGGTAAGGAATGAGATGGAGAAAATGCCCAGTAGTGGCTACAGCCGGGTGGTGAGTTTCAGGGCAGTTTTTCTCCTTCCTTGTACCTTTTAATCAGAACTTTTGTTCAGTAGTCATTTAGTCATATAGATAGGCCAGCATAAAAATCAATTGATCTTTTGATTAAAAATACATTGCTTTGCAGGATCCAAGATAGAGCTGATCTGCAATGTCTCGGGCCATTACTCTGACTCTGTGTACTGGATGTGGAATGGGTCATATATTGCTTATGATGACCCAATACTGGTAGAAGACTATTTTTAGTAAGTATGCCAGTCAGTTTCAGTATTAAATTGTGTGTCAGGCTTTTATGTAACCTTGGTAGTTAGGGTAGATGGCGGTTGATTATTCCTAACCCTTAGATGCTCATTTTTATTTCTGTTAAAAGTGTGCTACACAGGATTGGTGAAAGCTTGGACATTTAAGGTAAAAATGTATGTTGTTGTACCAATTCCATACCACTTGTGAAAACCACATCTTTATCCATTCTTTGGTTGGTGGGCATTTGAGTTATTTCCAAGATTTAGCTATTACAAACTGTGCCGCTATAAACCCATGTTTATATATCACTGTGGTATGATGCTTTTAATTCTTTTGGGAAGACACCAAGAAGGGGAATTGCTGGGTCAAACGAGATCTCTAGTACTAGTTTTTTGATCTCTAGTACTAGTTTTTACCGATTTCTACAGTGATGTCACCAGTCTACACTCCCACCAACAGTAGAGAAGGGTTCTTTCTCCCTACTGCTCCGCCAGCATGTTATTTGTTGATTTCTTGATGATAGCCATTCTTTGTGGAGAACAATGGAATCTCAGTGTTGTTTTAATTTGCATACCTTGAATGACCAATGATGTTGAACTTTTTAAAAATGTATTTATTGGCTGTTTCTACTTCTTCATCTAAGAAGTGTCTATTCATTTTAGATGCCCAGTTTTGGATTGGGTCTTTACATTTGGGAGCTTGGATTTTTTTGAGTGCCTAGTATATTCTATATAGTAGAATATATATATTCCATATAGTAGTCCTTTGTCTTAGAAACAGCTCTCAAAAATTTTTTTTCTATACCATTAGTTGTCTCTTCACTCTGTTGGTGATTTCTCTTGCTGTGTTAAAGCTTTTTAATAAGATGAGATCCCAGTTGTTGATGCTTTGTGACAGTTCCTGTATGATCAGGGTTTTGTTCATAAAGTCTTTGGCTATATCAGTGTCTTCAAAGAGTTCTACCTATTCTCTCTCCCAGCAGTTTAGTGTTTCTGTTTTCATATTTAGATCTTTGATCCACTTTGACTTTGGT
>NW_004955757.1:0-1094 GCF_000276665.1 Chinchilla lanigera
TCCATTCCCTGCTGAGCCGGGGGAGGAGGGGGAGAGGCCTGGAGGACACCAACGTGAACAAGTTGAAATCGTCGCAGAAGGGTAAAGTTCGATAGTTTATGATCTTCACACAATCTAGTGAAAAAACTGCTGTAAGTTGTCTTTCTCAAGATGATGGAAGTTAGATGTTGCAACAGATAATTTTTTCCAAAATCCTGAACTTTATATAGGAGAGAGTGTAAAAGGATCATGGGACAGGAAGAAGTTAGAACAACTGTACAATAGGTACAAAGATGCTCAAGATGAAAATAAAATTGGACTAGATGGTATACAGCAATCCTGTGATGACCTGGCACTCGATCCAGCCAGCATTAGCGTTTTGATCATTGCATGGGAGTTCAGAGCAGCAACACAATGCGAGTTCTCCAAGCCGGAGTTCACGCACGGCATGACAGAATGCGGATGTGACGGCATAGAAAAGCTAAAGGCTCAAATACCCAAGACGGAGCAAGAATTGAAAGAACCAGGACGATTTAAGGATTTTTACCAGTTTACTTTTAATTTTGCAAAGAATCCAGGACAAAAAGGATTAGATCTAGAAATGGCCGTTGGAGGAACATAGACATTGTTTTCTACAACGGATATGCTAATTTACAGCCCAGCTATCCTCCTTCCAGAAATCTTCCCCAAAGAGCTAAGGATGTGGTGTCTATAGTTAACGGACTGCTGCTCTGCTAGAAAAGACAGATCTGAGACATTTGTAGGAAACTGATGCACAAGGAAAATATAATACTGGGTAGAATAAATCTGACAGACAAGGTTAAATACCATGTAGGACTTCTCAGTTGAGTAAGGCAAAATACCAACAACAGCACAATAAAGGAGGGCTTAGCCGGGCATGGTGGTGCATGTCTGTAGTCCCAGCACTAGGGAGGCTGAGGCAGGAAGATCATTGCAAGTTCGAGACCAGCCTGGGCTACAAAGTGAGCTCAAAGCCAGCCAGACTGCATAGCGACAACCTGTCTTGATTTTTTTTTTTTTTTTTTTGGTTTTTCTCCGGTACCGGGAACCGAACTCACGACCTTGCGCTTGCCAGGCAGGCGCTTTGCCGCTGA
>NW_004955757.1:1464-2538 GCF_000276665.1 Chinchilla lanigera
GCCCCCCAACCTGTCTTAAAAAGACCAAAAAAAATAAAAAATAAAAGTAAAAGGAGGGCTTGAAGGAGACAAGGGGATAGATCTCTTGCAAATGAGGAGTCCACAAGAGCATAAGAGTGAAAAGTGGGAGAGAGGAAGAGAAATAAGTAGAATATAGACATGTCATGTCGATGGACCTGATAGCCTGAATGAATGTAAACATTATGTGTCATAAACAGGAGATAAGATCAATAACATGTATATGAATGAAAATGGGGAAATGCCACTCAGCAGAGGGGGAAGAGATGCAAAAGGGAAGAAGAAAGTAAGTAAAAAGATAATCCAGCTGCATTGTACGTATGCACCCACTCCCTAGGATGAATGTAAACTTCCTGTACTGCAAATGTGTACTAATAAAAACAAAGTACATTTCTTAAAAGATAAAAAATTAAAACAGAAAAACAAAGAGTGTAGAGGCCAGCAGTATAGATGGTCTTTAGTAAATCTGGGGACAGGAAGAGCAAACCACAACCTCTAACAGCAAAGCTGTCCCAGGAAACTGCACCTGGTCCTTGGTCTGACAAGAGCTCAGTGTGTGCTGTGCGCCCCCTGCTGTCCTGAGGGCCCCTGCAGGGAGGTTTGTGTCTGGGCTCACACTGACGTCCCCTCACTGTGCCTCTCGCACAGTAATACACGGCCGTGTCCTCGGTTCTCAGGCTGCTCAGTGTTAGTGAAACTTGGCTCTTGGAAGTGACCCTGCTGATGGTGCACTGAAGGGCTGAGTTATAATATGTGCTTCCATCACTGCTTATACAACCAATCCACTCCAGCCCCTTGCCTGGAGCCTGACGGATCCAGCAGACACCATAACTGGTTAAAGTGAATCCTGAGACTGTACAAGTGAGGGACAGGGTCTCTGAAGGCTTCACCAGGCCAGGTCCTGACTCCTGCAGCTGCTCCTGGGACAGGACACCTGAGGACAAGAAGCATCAGCATCAGTCAACACACCCGACACCCCGTGCCCAGGTCCCTCTCCTGAGACTCAGAGACACTCACAGCAGGGCGCTGCCACCAGGCAGAGGAGCAGAGCCAAGA
>NW_004955757.1:2938-6553 GCF_000276665.1 Chinchilla lanigera
AAATATAACTAAACTTTCTTTCTTTCTGGTGCAAGCCCTGTGCTCTTCTCCATGCTGCCTTTTCTAACAGTATTGCTTCATCCTTGGGCGTGGTCTTCATAGACAAGCTCTAGACCTTGTTCTCCAGGTCCTCACAGTATCCTGATTCGGGGAAGTTTCTGGGAGTCCATGTATCCCCACCTCAGCCCACTCTTGGCTTTTTAAAATCTGGGCTTTCTCTGCTGTCTGGAAATGCTGGGACTCCTCATGGACTACAGACATTCCTCCCTTCCCTCCCAGTTCCCTGAGCTGGAAGACTCATATTTTCATAATGAATCAAGTTTCTAGACCTTCAGGATACAAAACTTTTATCAAAGAATCTCTTTTCTTGTTAAAAGTGAGTCTCTTATACATATAGCCTTCTTATATATTTTTCTTTATCTGACTTACTGTAACATTTTCAGGAAAAACTTGGCTGAGACCACTTGGGTAGTCTCAGAATTTTACATTATACATTTCACTGGCTGCCTTCAGACATCCAAGTTAACTTGAATCAGTGCTCTTGTATCAATAACAGCAGAAAGCAAAGAAAAGAACAAGTCAGTAGGTTAAGAATTTACAATGCACAAGAAATATTTTAAATTTAAAAAGTCCCAAAACATTTCCCTGTAGAACTTCTGTAATACTTATTGAAAATTAAGTGGAAGGAAACTAAAACAACACTGTTCATGGAAAATCTCATATGGTAAAATGAGGAAAACTTGCAAAAGAATAAAAGTGGTCAAAAATAAGGCAAGGAAAGTCTGAGTCAGGTGGGGAGCTTGTTACATGTTTGCTCTCATCCAGTGCCCAGTGCCCAGTGATGCAATGTTTGAATACACCAAAGATATTTATATTATTATCATTCAATCTCACCAAAATTTTTTGAGAATAAACTTGACATAAAACACTTCAATAGCAAATTACTAGCAACAATATTCATATTCATTTATATGTTTGTTTGCCTTATATGTGAACATTTCTACAAATGTTGAATTTTTCTATCATTTGCACACAAATACTTTTTCTTCTTCTAGCGAAGATACTAGTTCATTATCACTTGCAGAAAATATCAATGGTATCATTTTAAAACACATGATAGATAATAAATAGCAAACCAATTTGAAATAACACAACCCCAGAGACAGTGGAGTAGGGAAATAAAGGGTCAGAAACATGAACTTCCCTACAAAGCTATGTTTACTAGTCCATCCAGCACAAACCGTGGATAATCTTTTCATCATATTAATAATGATCTATTCATCTCAATGTTAATTCACTACAATTCCAAACATTGAAACTGCGCACCATACGTTACTTTTAAATCTAGGATGACAGCACCTAATTCTGCCTTTTGGGTGGAAGAAAATCTTTCCCTCCTAGGCTTAAGGGAGCCTGACACTAAGACAGCCTTTTTAGTGTGGCCAGAGTCATCAGTAAACATGGTAGGTGAGTGTGGTTGGTTCAAGATGAACAACCTCAGAAAGGTGAAAGGCGTAATAGTCAAAAATTGTAAGACGTTGTGAAGGGGCCAAGAGCCAAGAATTTCTCCTGGAAATCAGCTAGTGCACATTGTAACGGTGCAGACTTGTGAAAGCATGCACTCAATTCCCCACAAGGAATGTGGTCCTGATACTATGAGGATCATAACCTGACAAACGATTAACTCTCTTCTGCCCCATTTTGAATTTGTACTGGATAAGCTGATATTCTTCCTTGGAGAGTCGCTTCCCTTAGGTATTCAGAAAGCACCAACTGCGCTACTAGAAGTGGGGTGGAGATGAGGGGGAGTGCGCCATCATTCAAAATATTTGGAGCAGGGAGACTGAGGAGTCACAAGCTCTACAAAGAGATTATCAACTTTTTGTATTGTCTTCCTGACCCATAGTGATCAGAGTGGATTCAATTAACCTCCATGTCACCAAGGTGGCTACGGTAGCCTTTTCCCTTGTCCTTGGGTTCTCCTCTGATTTTTCCCAACTTTATCTCACATTTCTAGTTCTAAGGTGCTGTGGATGGGAAACCATGGATTGTGTTCAGGGACAGGTTCTAAAAGCGTAACAAGCAGCATCAGCTGCTTTTAACAGCTGGTGCAAAACCTTCATGTAACACTTTTACTCAGTCCTTAATGATTGCCACTTTGTTACCCAGACTGAAAAATTTCCAAAGGTGTGGGAAGTCCCTGTTTGATAACCCACTTACTGAGATCTCTCCGACCAATTTCACATTCCTTCCCCTTCCTCCCTCCCCACTGCAGGAGTCTGCATCCCCGTTCTGGTGCCACTTGTTGGGTCCAGCCCAGTCAACCCTGATTAGAGAGAAGAACAAAGACAAGAGAGAGATAATATCTTCCTGTGGAAGTCAAGGACGCCCATGAAATGTAGCCCCAATCTGAGTTATATGCCCAGTTTTACTGAGAAAGAAACAAAATACATTGTGTTCTGTTGCAGAGTGCTAGCCCTGCAATTAAAGCAGAATAATTAGATTTTAGTTCAGAGAAAAACAACCAGTACATTGACATCTTTTGTCTCAAAAGAAAAACAAATAACACCTTGCAATAGGTTCACCACTGCTGCCTAGGCGTTTCCACAGCTATGTTTGTCCAACCTTATACCTAACAGCTCAATAAAGGCCCATGTTGTGGTGATTTCTATTCTGTTACTCTCTGGATTTGGGGCACAGGCTATGTGCGACCTGCGATCATCTGGCTCGGGTACCAAGAACTCCTTGTGAAGCACTTTTAAAAACATTTTTAACTTTATTTGTACATGTTTGCAGTTCTTGTAGTTTACAAACGTTTGGGGATGGTTACCGGTGTACCACAGCATGTTTCTTTTTTTTTTTTTTTTTAAAGCCCTTTCTCCTTCCCTCCTGCTAGATGCATTTTTATAAACAGAAAATAGCATCTGTCCTGCATAGACAACTAAGAAGACCATGTAGAATTGAAGAAGTAGCAGGAACACAGGGCACCCAGTTTCTGGGGATGAAAGGACCTCCAGAGACTTGCAGGAAGGGCACTCTCTACATTTTCCTGATCTGCAGCCCAAAGAATGAACTGAGCTGAGAAGCAGCCTGAGACCTTGTACAGGAGGATCCTGTGGCCGGCTGTGTACTTTACTCACACAATGATATGTGGTTGTGTCTGCAGAGTCCACACTTATCATCGTGAGAACACCTGGTTGTTGTAGGTGTCCTCAGGGATCAAGAGTCGGCTCCTCAGGGATGGGCTGCAGTCCTTAAAATCGTTCAAATTATCATCCCAATACATGGTTGCCAGCCACTCCAGACACTTCACTCGGGGCTGATAGATCCCCAGTACATAGATACCACATGTGCTTAGTGAGAAGCCAGAGAAGGAACGGGTCAGCATGAGGGTCAGGGAGTCACCAGTACAGAACAAGAGTCCTTCAGGGGGACCAAGGACAGGACCTCTACAGTGAAAGAAAAGAAGGTGAAGCTGGTTTGTGGGAAGACAAGAACCTTTGTATCCTGAGGGCCTCATCCAAGTGCTCACAGGCAGGGACCGTCAGGAGCATGAAACACAGCCTGACCCCGCTGGGCACAGCAGTCCTGACCCAGGCCCTGCTGAGCTTTTCA
>NW_004955757.1:7440-8487 GCF_000276665.1 Chinchilla lanigera
ATTATGATCATTCTCCACCATCTTCAACAGTTAAAGTCTCGCTGTTTAGAGTGCTCCCCGTTGCTATGAATTTGGTTGTCAACAGCAGAAAACATGAATCAGAGTCAGAATGACTGGGATGTTGAATGCATTGGATTCTCTAGATTCAGAGAGGAGCCTGGCAGGGGAAAAGGAAGGGCAGAGCCAGACACTGAGGGTCACCGTCATTATCTCTGCGTGAATTCATCCCTGCCTCCGAGATGCTCAGCTGAAAGTGACGCCTCTCGTTCTTGCTCCATTTATGTGTCAGAATTCCAGAAATAATTACATTATCTTAAATTTGGCCCTTGTATACACTCAATTTATGTGCCATAAAGGCTCTTTCATTGGAACATAGAGAATCAATTTATTACAGTAAATTTATGTTATTTGGAGAGGTGAAGCAGGTGTGGGTTTCCAAGTGAACAGTGTAAAGTTATCCAACATTGACAAGAGATGGCTATGCAGAAGCTGTGTCAATCCAGGAAGTCTGATTCACACATGGTTCATTCCACAGAAAGGAGAAACCATCCTCAGCATCCTGAGTGGCAGCTGAGACCCGGGTCCCCCTGTGTAATGGGAGGTAAACTTGGACCACAATTTCTTCTTTTCTTTTTCAAAACAAGGTAATAGGAACAATGGTTATTATGGTACGTATTGTTATCTTCAAAGTATTTCCTCAGATGACAAGATAAAGGTATGCAAAACTGATCAAACTATGTAAGCACAAACCATTCTTTCATGAACTAATAGAAATTAGTACTACAATCACCTTAGCTATCTTGTGTAAATATATATATATTTCCCTTCTTTTCTCCTTTCCCCCACCCCAGTGGTTCTTTCCCTGGAACAGTTCTTTTCCCTTTCACAATATCTATTGTACTTTCTGGTTTCAGTTTCTAAAACTGGGTCAGATGGAGCTTGTATTATTAGATTCTGAGGAATCTTCATAGAGATTTCCATCATTCAGTTGTTTACATTCCCATCAACAGCAGAGTAGAAGGCTCCGTCCGCCCACAACCTAGCCAC
>NW_004955757.1:9027-10714 GCF_000276665.1 Chinchilla lanigera
AGGATTCAGTAGATTTTAGCATAATAACAGAGTTGCACAACCACTACAATGAAATTTAGATAACTTTTGTTATAATAAAGCACGACCCTCTACCCACTACCTGTCTCTACCAACCCCTCACCTCTAAATCTAAGGAAGCACTGAGCTACTCTCTATCTTCATAGATGTTCCTATTCTGGAATTTTAAATTCAAAATTGATCTTGTTCATAGAATAATAAAGACTTTAACATATCCAAAGAAATGGAAATCCTGCAACATGAGTCCTTACATCACAGTGAGTGAAAAATAGAAGCAGACAACAGAATCGCATATAGAATACTGTCTCTCTCTCTCTTTCTTTCTCTCTCTCTCTCTCTCTTCCTCTTATCTGTCTTTTATGCTGAAGTTTGCTTTATGTTAATTTTTTCATATAAAGGAAACCATATGACGTTCAAGTTTGTGTGTCTGATTTACTTCAATTGACATTATGGTCTCAGGTGCATCCTTTTTCCTACAAATGCCTCAAATTTGTCTTCCTTTACATCACAGTCATACTCCACTGTGTATAAATGCCACACTCTGTTTAGCTATTCATCTGTTAATGGGTATATAGGATGTTTCCAAGATTTACCTATTAGTAATTGTGCAGCTGTAAACACAAATATACGTATAACACTGTGGTATGATGTTTTCACTCTTTGGGAACCATATCCAAAAGCAGAAGAGCTGGGTCAAATGGAATTCTATTTTTAACATTTGAAGGGTTGTATCAGTGTTAGTTTTGGGAGGGGTTGTATCAGTTTACATTCCCCTCAACTATAGAGAAAGTTTCCTTTCTCCCCACAGCCTGGTTAGCATTTGTTTTTGGTTGATTTCTTGATGCTCACAACTTTTTCTGGGGTGAGCTGGAATTGCAATGTTGTTTTAATTTGCATGTCTTGAATGATTAGTGATGATAAACATTTTTTCAGTAAATATGTTGGCTGACTGTATGACTTTGAGATGTGTCTATTTGTTTCAGACTTCCATTTTTGGATCGGGTCTACATTTCTTCTCGTTCCTTCTATATTCTTGATGTTGATATTTTTCAGATGAATAGCTGGAAAAAAATTTACTATTCTGCAAGTTTTCTCTTCACGTCATGGTTTCCCTGAAAGTGCAAAAGATTTTTAATTTAATGTGATCCTATTTGTTGATTCTTCATTTCGTTTGTTTTTTGTTGTTGTTGTTGTTGTTTTTGGTTTTTCTCCGGTACCAGGAATCGAACTCACGACCTTCCGCTTGCCAGGCAGGTGCTTTTGCCGCTGAGCTAAATCCCCAGCCCCGGTTCTTCATTTCATACAGAAAGTTTTTGCCTACACTTATGTCTTTGAGAGTTTTACCTGTTTGATCACCAAGCAGATTAAGTATTTCTGTTCTAAAGTTGAGCTGTTTGATCCGTTTTGATTTTAGCTGAGTGTATGGTGAGACACCTGGGGCTAAGTTTAATCTTCAGCATGTGGATACCCAGGATTTCCTGCTTCATAAGTTAAAGAAGCTCTCTTTCCCCTCCAATGAAGTGGTTTGGCACCTTTGTCAAAGAGAGTGTAGCTCAGAGTGAGTGGCATTGTTTCTTATCTTAAAATTTAGTTCCACTGGTACACGGGTCGGTTTTGCAGACAATACCATGCGTTTTGATCACTGTAGGTTTATAGCATATCTTGAGGT
>NW_004955757.1:13232-14230 GCF_000276665.1 Chinchilla lanigera
GGATCATGTTCCCATGATCTGTGTGTCTCCCAACATGGTGCACCATTTCAGGTTAACAGAATCCCTCCTGGATTCCAGCCACTCACTACTGAGATAACCAAAGCACTGGAACCCTATATTTGAGTTCTTTTTGTATGATCCATTGAAATAAACTCATCCAGTCATGTGAGATATTTATCAAAGATGTGTATTCATTATAAACTTCCAATGTTGGGTGAGTTTTTGAAAGGGGTGGACTCAAGCCCTGAAGGAACCTGCTCGAGCTTCCATAACTGCTCCCAAACGGCAGCAGTGCAGGGCGGGTCCTGAGCACCCAGCTTCTCTCAAACCCCAGACAGGTCCCTCTCTGTGCCACAGGTGATTTTCCACAGTGCCTCCTCCCAGGGGGAAAGTATTGAACTGGCTTCTGAGGCTCTTTCAGGGAGACACTGACCTTCTGGCCCATGTCCTAGAGCAGGGGACTCTTAGTGACCCTGCTATGCTGCAAAATGCCCTAAGCTGGGAGGTGAGAACCAACCAGGGGGTTTCCCTGCAGGAGGTCTGCTGATCTCTCTGGGCAAGCCCAGCCGGGGACACCTGCAGGCACCAGGGGCAGCTCCTGCCTCACCATCAACCCTCCCATGAGGCCACAGCAGAAGTCATCTGCAGCTTATGTGTAGCGCCTCCTCAGGTCAGATGATGTTAAGACAGAGAGGAAGCCACAAAGGCTGATAGGAAACCCTCTCTCCCCAGCTTCCTTCTCTGTACCTGCTCCTGGGACAGTGCCTGAGGTTGAGGGGATCCTCAGCGCCCCCTGCTGGTCGTGGCTCCCCCGAAGGAGGTTTCTGTCTGTCCCTGCACTGTTTCTCTGGCCTAGTAATACACAGCCATGTCCTCAGTTCCTTGAATGATAATTTGTAGATAGACTGTGTTCTTGGCCGTGTCTCTGGAGATGATCAATTGGCTCTTCATGGAGTCTGCATAACATGTGCTAGCTCCACCGGTTACTAATCAGCAAG
>NW_004955757.1:15092-24301 GCF_000276665.1 Chinchilla lanigera
TATGTAGGATCTAATTTACTGTTATCTCTATTTTTCTTTTTCTTTAATTTTTTGTTTCTCAGATAAGAGAAACCATGTGATATTTAAGGTTTTGCATTTGATTTATTTCATGTATATACTGGGAAAATTTTACCTGCTATTTCTTGGACCAAAGATGATCTATATCTATATCATCTATATCTATATCTATGTCTATATCAATTAACATCTATAATATGTTGAGAACAGAAAATATTAGATTTCCAAAGTAAGACACAATTGAAAAAATTGGGCAAATACATGAATAGCCACCAGTTAGAAATTTTACAATTGGGTAACAAGTTCATGAGGTAAGTAAACATAAAATGAAAATATTGAGGCAAAATCATTATTCAAATGTGATTCTCTCCTCTCTAGTAAATAATTCTCAGATTATAATTACTAATAAGCTATTGGAAATTTCAATATTTACACAGCAAAATGAAAATGTTTTGGTTTATAGAGGCAGGAAAAACATATACAAATAAAAAGCAAAGCAGAAAATAGAGAAGAAAAAGAAAATAGAAAGCAATTCAAATCTCCTCAAAATGCTCTGTTCAATTGTTCCAAAAATATTTCTGTGCATTTGTTAATCTGCTTCATTTATTGAACTGGTTCCTCCTAGTTCATTGGAAAAAAAGTTTTGTGCTGTTACCTGTTTATTTCTTTTTGTAAAGAGAATCCTTTTGTCTCTGAATTGTACTCTCAGTAACATTTGTGCCCTTATATTATTAAGGTACACTGGGTGTTAACTAAGTTAGTCACTAAATATTTTGTGATAAAAAGCTTGTTATTTTTTCATAGAAATAGAAGGAATGCTCTTAATATTTCTTTAATAATATCTAAATAAGCTACATTAAAAATATAAATAGAGAGTAAATTATAAAAGGATACATTCAGGGCCAAAGGTTCAGCTCAGTGGTACACAGCCTGCCTGGCAAGCATGAGGTCCTGAGTTCATTCCCAGTACCAAAGAAAAAAAAAAAGATACCCTCACTTTGAGAAATTTGAAATATATCAAATAATTACTGCTAATCTTATCTCCTCAAAATATAGAGCTCACATTGATAGAAATGGGGACAGATGCTAGTATGAAATTCAGTATTTCAAACTGTCTTATCTTCTATATTTCAAGAACAAAATTTTTGATACAGAAATCAAGTTTTCAGCCAGGCTCGGTGGCTAAACACCGTAAACCTGAACTCTGAAAGGTTGAGAAGGGAGAATTGAAAGCTGAGCCATGCCTGGGGAACTTAACCATTTTGTGAGACTGCATCAAAATTTATTAAAGCTGTACAAATTGACTGGGGCTGCAGCTCAGTGGAGAGGCTCTGGGTTTAGTCCCCAGTTCTTCAAACAAAACCACACAGAGAAATTTTTCAATACAAGTAGTTTTCGACTGCTTTAACTATATGCAAAGCTAAAAAACACATCTAATACCACTGTAGAATTTTAAAAGAACGGCAAAAGCTGACACACAGATAAAATAGCAGATTTAGTACTTAGAAAGTGTTCTGCATTAACAAGAGCATAAGCTTTGGAATCTAGGATTTCTGTACTTTTGGTTTTGTTTTCATTTCAGGATTCCTTTGAAAAACTGAGGTTGGTGTGTGTGTGTGTGTGTGTGTGTGTGTGTGTGTGTGTGCGTGCGTTGTGTGTTTGAGTGTATGTTTTAAAGCTGCAATATTGATGAACAATTTTGTAGGCTCTACTATTCCCAGATCTTCATCAGTACATGCTACTGACTATAATATTTATCCTAAACATGCAAATTGTAAAAAAATATATTAAATTGAAATTATTTTGCTGAGCAGATAAACTTGGATACAAACACTCTCACTCTATCCCTTGAGGCATAGGCATAAATGTCAAGAAAGGCAAATCGATAACGACAGAAATAGATTTGTCCTCACCCTGACTGGAGAGAGACAGGGAAGAGCAAGAATGAAAAGTGATAGCAAAAAACAGTGCACTGTTCCTTTGGCAACTTAGGACAAGGATTTACACTGACATTGTGTGAATACTTGTACTTTTTATTGAAATGTACACAGCAATAATGCACCCTTTACTTTTAATTAATGAGGTTACTGATACCTAAAATATTAAAATAAATTTGTTAAAAATTCAACAAATTTAGTTATAATGTTCTAAAAATATTATAAATGTTATGTAAAATGTTATAAGTAAATGTTAGCTTGCATAAACAAGTCATACAGAGGAAGATACAGAGCATATTACTGCATATCAATAAAGGGAGAGAAATGAGTCAGCAGGGATGAACAGCAAGGAGAACGCAGGTAAAGTCTCCCCAGGGCCTCCGTGCACCTGCTCCTGTTCTGGGACCTTGGAAAGTCTGGCTCCTGGGCGTCCTGATCATGTGGCTGCTCTACGGTGGTCCTCAGCCCACTTTGCAGTGACTGAGCAGCCCTGGGTGTGCTGAGCACGGCGTGTTGGTCCTGATCACCCTGGAAGTGAGGTCTGTGTGTGGGCTCAGGCCGACTGCTTTTCGCTGTGGATTCCAAATCCTCTCAGAATTTCCCAGAGACACATTAGGATCTGCTTGTGAGGACCACAGCAAAATCATCTTTAGCTCAGTGTTAAATTGAGTGTTGCACAGTGGAGAATGCCTTCTCCTATTTAAACAAGAGTGTCTAACGAGAGACATCAAAGGTAAGGTTGTACTTATGAAATCAGTATATCTGGGAGCAAGCATTATGTTGAAAGGAAGTCTCAGATCCTAAGAGGAAAACAATTTTCACTTTCCAGTCTACTCTTGGTTCTCTCTGTTTCTCCAGTGCCCCCTGCTGGTCATGAGCGCCCCTGCAGGTAGGTTTACATCAGGGTGTTCTTCACTGTGTCACTGGAGCAGTAATACAGGGCCGTGTCAAGTTTCAGTTTGGTGATTTGCAGATACAGCGTGTTCTTGGTGTTGTCTCTGGAGATGGTGAATCGGCCCTTCACAGAATCTAGGTAGTATGTGCTACCACCTTTCTTGTTAATCTCCCGCCCCTTTCCTGAAAGCTGGCGGAACCAGTACATGTGGTAGTTCCTGAAGGTGAAACCAGAAGCTGCGCAGGAGAGTCAAGGACGCCCCAGTCTGCACCAATCCTCCACCAGACTCCACCAGCTGCACTTCAGCCTGGACACCTGCAAACACAGAGACATCCTGCTCAGGAAGCTGTCACACAGGCCCACTGTTTATTCCACTCGTGTCCACTCACACCCTGAGTATCTCTTGTTCACCACAAATCACCTTTTAAAAGAGCTGTGGAGAAGGATATTCTCTAGATGCATTGCGTCAATCCTGACCAAGCCATGGTTGTTGGTTCTGGAGGAAGTCTAGCAAAAGCATTGTTGGCCCGGGGGACAACAGTAGATGCTTTTCTGAGATATGCCCCAAGGACGATAACGTGATGGCTTACTGTCAAATCTCATTCCTATGATAACGGAGTTGTGTTGGCCTTGCAAAAACGGTTGAGATCGCCCCAATTCCGGGGATGCCTCCTTTGTTCTCACCGAATAAAAGGTTACTGGAGATGCCGGTCAGGGCTTTTGAGTCTGGGAGGACTAGACCCCTGAGCCTAGATATATGGCTCTGGAGTGTTTTTTTTGATGAGGGGATTAATACATCCACGGGCACCTCGTTTGGGGGACCTGTTTACCCTGGACAGGGATGGATGTGTCATCCGACAAAGAGCAACAAAGAAAACCCAGCTCAGTACAAGCTCCATGGTGACCCATCTGTTCTCAGTCCTGATCAGCCAGGGGAAACAGCTGGGTACCCAGAGCTGGGCTCCTCTGCACAGCTGCAGGGTCAGGGCTGGGCTGCTTTTCCTCAGCAGCATGAGACCCTATTTGCATGGCCTCCTGCTACACAGGCAGCTCTCTGATGGAGCCTCAGCTAGAGATGGGTCCAGAGCACAGCAGAATGTTCTGGGAGATATTCTGTAAGATTCATAAAAAGGTGTATATGATTTCTAACTGTATACATGAGTTGTGATGAATGCCTAACCTCATTAGTTTTCTCATATTCATGTGTGTATATAACAAATGTATTTGGTCATTTCTTAAGTTGTGCAGCTGTGCACCAAGAGCAAGAAGCATAATAGACGTAAGAGATATGAGCTCTCATGTCATGAGAACATCTCTTGTATTTGGGCCTCTGGTCTCATCACAGTATGTACCTGCTCCATGACCAATTGCAAAGCAGAGTAGCATGCTTGGTGATTTTCCCAGGCCACTTCCTCTAATGAGAGAACATGACATGACTTTCAGCATCCTAAAGATTCCCTAAAAATGTAGACAGCCAAGATTCTTCAAGCCTATATTCAACTCCAACATACCCTGTTTTATTCTCTATCTCTGTGTTAATATTTCCTTACTAAACTATCAATATTACATATAATGATTTTAATGCCCTGTTAGTGAGATACAGTTTAACACAAATATAGAATTCACTAAATACTGATATAATCATTCCCATGGTCATGTAAAGCAATGGAGAAGTACCCACAAATTCTCCTGTATTTTTCTGTCAGTTCTGCTACCTGTGTCTTCATTTATTGCACCATTTCCTTAACTGAAACACTTATTCCTGCTGGAGACAATCCTTTCTCATGGTGTCAAAATTAACAGATTAATTTTTTGAAGGCAGTGATCATGATGATGGATATTCCAAGTCATACAAGTTCTTAAAATTCAGTCTTCTTTTTTTTTTTTTTTTTTCTGGAGCAGGAATTGAACTCACGACCTCACACTTGCCAGGCAGGCAATGTGCCACTGAGCTAAATCCCCAGATCCCTTTCTTTCTAATATATGCAAGTTGGGATTATCCTTCCACTGAAATGAATATAAAGGAGGTGAAGAAGTAAATGAAGAAGTGAATATATAAGCTGTCTAACTGAACACCAACCAAAGCACTTACATGCCTTGGAGCCTGATTCCTACCAGTAACCTGCAATAGATGTATGGCAGCATCTCCTCAGGTTATCCGATGCCACGGCAGAGAGGAAATCCCAGACACTGACAGGAAAGTCCTCATTCCCTAGCTCCTTTCCTGCACCCTCTGTGGACCCTGGGTCATTTTCTCGGAATCCCCAGTGCTCCCTCTGCTGGTCCAGAGCTTTTCCTCCTGACCTTCGGAATCCTCTCTTATGTCCTGAGCAACCCCTCTGAGTCCCTAGCACACACACCCTGCCTGTCCTGAGCACTTCTGTAGTTTCGTGTTTGGGCTTATATGAAGTCTCCCCACAATACCTCTTGCTCAGTAATGCTCAGTTGTGTTCTCCATGGATACTGAGCCCAGCTGCAGTGAAAAGTAATTCTTGGATGCGTATGCAGAGATACTGACTTTACTGTCAGGGATTAGTTACAAGCTGTGCCTCGGCTGAAGTCATCCTGCCCATCCATTCCCCGTTCTCCGGGGGTTGATGGATACAAAGCTCATACAGTAATCACTACTGGTGCATTAACCAGAAAATGCAGAGCTGAGGGACAAACCGAGCCCCATCTCTTGTAGCTGCACCCAGGAAAGCACAGTGGGGAGAGAGGGCACCGTGAGCTTGAGCTCAGATGGAGCATCCCTACATCTTTCTCTCTGAACCTGGACACTCATGTCTGGGAGCTGCTACCACACAGCGGAGGAGCCAGTGTTGTTCCATTATCTTTCCAATTCACTTTACAAATCCCAGAATTTATTTGACAGTGTGATAAAGACCCTGCATTTAAGTAAATGGGTGTTCTGATTTAATCTGAGATCTGAATGCTTCATGCAGCATTTGCATACAGGATGCACTCTTGTATGTAAAGGTGTGAGGGAGAGAGAGGAGGTCCCTGTTTGGGGGATGCCGCTGGGTGGAGGAATCTGACTGAGCCCTCAGAGGGACCAGAGCTCTCCCGGGCTCTGCTGCTCTGGGCCAGGGCTAACAGGGACTGTGAGGTACATAAGTCAGCTGTATGTATACGTGCTTGTGTGCACACCCACAGCATATACCCTCGGCACAGGTACATATATGCACATGAATTTCTGGATACTGTTTCAAATAAGTTTCATTCTCCATTTTCTTGTTCTTAAAATTGCATATTCTGAAAGTTTTTAGATGTTTTTATTTCTTAGTGGTACTCTACACATTTGCGGTACATAACGATGACATTTACTGTGTAAAGTTTGTAGATTTATATTACATCTTAATTCCTTTTTGTTGTTCATCCCCTCTTCCTCCTCTCTCTTCCTGCTCCTTCCAACACTTGAACCCCTTTTAGTTTGCAGGTGCAGTCATCAAAAGAGAGTATAGTTCAAAGTTTTGAGATCAGGAGCTGATGTTGTCATCCCACTGAATTGAGAGTAAATTGTCTCAAATATGAAAGTTGTTATTAATCGTACAGGCTTTTCGACACTCACTTGACTTGAATTTTTACTTGTGTATGTTAAATGCATTTGCACTTATTTATGATCATTGGTTTCTGTGGAGAAAATACTTTTTCACCTCGTACTTTCTTCCCCTTTTTTTCCAATCAAAGTTGATACTCGGAGGCTGGGGATTTAGCTCAGCAGCAAAAGCGCCTGCCTGGCATGCGCAAGGTCGTGAGTTCGATTCCCGGTACCAGAGAAAAACAAACAAACAAACAAAAAAAAACAAAGTTGATACTCATGTGTTTTCATTTTTATCCTGGTTGAAATACAACTCTAGAACTCAGCCTTCTACTGATGCTGTTTTCTGTAATGCAGGGAGCTGTTGTTAGGACATTCTAGACCTGAAGACTCCCCACTGAAAGAGAATAAAGAAGGACATAACCCTCAGAGTTGAACCCAGAGACAGCTGTTGAAATGAATTCAGCTGCTTGATGTGATCAGCACTGGATTTTGGTGGTGTCCAGTTCTTATTTACTACTGACGCCCAGTTCTTGTTTATTATTGTGTACTTAAGATTCAGTGAAATGCTTTACAGTGCAAGGCAGCCAGGAACTTCATGATTCCTTGCAACTGAACTCTCTCTGTATATAAATATGCATTATAGAATAAACAAAGTCTCCATGAGCATAAAGAAGCTACCAGTGCCATTAACTCAGTCTCCAATAATCCCCCTGTGAGCTGATCTCCATCACTTTCTGTCTCTGAGTCAGGAAACTGTGTGTCAGAATTCATGAGCGGCAGAGAACAGAGTCCAATGGACCACCCTTAATGTGAGACCTTGAGGATGTGTACTGCACACTTGGAGCTCCAGTGTGAAGAGTCAACATGCTGTATGCAGAAGGAGCTCTATACGTGATGTTACCACAGGGACCCAGTGATGACCCATATAGTCACCACTGCCATTAGTGCTGTCTGTCTGCATTGTAGCCAGAAAAGTCCATCTAAACCCTGTAATCCCACAAGGACACCTGCCCTGCTCTCCTGATATGTTACACCTGTGGCTGGGGCAGGTCACAAAGCCACAGTAGCAGAACTGTCATGGTACTGGAATACACACACACAAAAAAATAAATAAATAAAATAAAATCATATGGATTAATAGAACAGAACAGAGGATATAGAAATATCCCCAGACACATTCACCCATTTATTTTTGGCAAAGGAACCAAAAGCACACAAACTACAGAAGACAGCCTATTCAAAAATGACACTGGGAACGCTGGAAAACTCTTTCCCTGAATATTGAAACTGGACCCATATCCCTCACTATGTACTAAACTAAAATCAAAAGAATGAAATAAACATTAAAGAGAAATATTGTACATGTTGGAACATATAATACATAAAACACTTGAAATCATAGGTGTAAGAGAGATTTCCTAAGCAGAATCAAAATTGTAGAATAAATAGCAGCTAAGGGGCTGGGGATTTAGCTCAGCGGCAAAGCGCCTGCCTGGCAAGCGCAAGGTCGTGAGTTCGGTTCCTACTACCGGAGAAAAACCAAAAAAAACAAAAAACAAAAAACAAAACAAAACAAAACAAAACAAAAAAAAATAGCAGCTAAAATCAAAAGATGAAATGACATCAAATGAAAAAACTTCCAGACACCAAAGAAATTGATAGCCAAAGTGAAGAGACAGAGTCACAACAGGAAATTTTTTCCAGCTATTTTTCAGACTGAGGAGTAATATCTAGAATATGTGAAGAATTAAAAAATATTCAATCACCTAAAAATAAAAGACCCAATCTAGAAATGGGCATGTGAAATGTACAGGGAGTTCTCAGAAGAAGAAATACAAGTGGCCAACAAATATATGAAGAAATGCTGAATATTCTGCATTCCAGGCCTTTAGACAATTGCAAATTAAAACAATGCTAACATTCTATACACAAGAAAGAAGGACGATCAGCAACAAGTCTATAAATGGAAAATTTCGGAATAGCTGCTTTCAGAGAGGGAGACACATTGTTGGTGAGAATATGAACTACTACAATCATTATGGAACTCAGTATGGAAATTCAGGAAAGAGCTAAAATTAGAAATTCTATATGATGCAGTTATCAACCTTCCAGTTATTTTCCCCAGAAGGCTAAACACATCATACTACAGTGATATCTGTGTACCAGTTTTTCCAGCAGAACAATTCCTAATAGCTACATCCTGGAAGCTCCCTATACATCCATCAAAGGATGATGGATGTGCTGTCTATATTTCACGGAATGCTACTGAGCTATAAGGAAAGACATATCACAGACATCTGTAGGAAAAGGAATGAACCTTGAAAATATAATATGGAGTAAAATAAGTCATCACACAAGCCTCAGTATCACATAGGACTTCTAATCTGAGTGAGATAAAGCACAAAGAGCACAAAAAAAGGTGACTAGAAGAAGACAACAGGGTGGATCTCTCGCAAAGGGGAAGAGACCAAGAGAACATGGGTGAGAAACGAGGAACACAGAAAGGGAAAATAAGTAGAATATAGATATGCCATGTCCATGAATTGAATAGAGCTAAATGAATGTAAACACCGTGTACAGTAATCCTGTGATAGATCAATAATATCAACATGAATGAAAACGGGGCAATGAGATTCAGAGGCAGGGGAAGAGAGGCACAGGGGAAGAGAAGGGAATTTAACAGAGAATCAAGCTGTATTGAATACGCACACCCACACCCTGGGAAGAAAGTAAACTGCCTGTACTGCAGACATGGACTCATAAAAAGAAATTGAATTAACAAAGAAAAACAAAGTTTCTGGAAGTGGAACACTGCAGA
>NW_004955757.1:25003-25771 GCF_000276665.1 Chinchilla lanigera
CAGGGTGCTGAGTCCTTCCCCGGGACAGTGATTTTCTTGTGATGATCAGTTGCACTGTGAACAGGAGCACTCCAGAGACACTTTTCTGTATCTTCTATAGAATTCGTCCTTCCAGACAAGTTGAAATTGAGCAGGGGCAAGCACTTGCTGATTTTGAGCACAGTTTATGTGGGAATCTTTAACATTAAAGTGTCCATGTCCTGGGGAGTTCCTGATCTGATGACTGTATTTACTAATACCTGCCTTCCAAGGAAGTGTTTCTAGTGGGACACACAAGGGTGTATCTGTGTGGTTCTTATTGGAGAAAGAGAAAAATGTTTAAAAATATAAGTAAACTTTTCTTCTGGTATAAGCCCTGTGCTCTTCTCCATGCTGCCTTTTCTAACATTATTGCTTCATTCTTGGGCGTGGTCCTCATAGACAACCTGTAGACCTTTTTCTCCAGGTGCTCACAGTATCCTGATTCAGGGAAATCTCTGGGAGTCCATGTTTCACCACCTCAGCCCACTCTTGACTTTCTAAAATTGAGGCTCTCAACCACTGTCTGGAAATGCTGGGACTCCTCATGGACGACAGACATTCCTCCCTTCCCTCCCAGATCCCTGAGCTCGAAGACTCATATTTTCATAATGAATCAACTTTCTAGACCTTCAGGATACAAAACTTTTATCATAGATTCTCTTCTCATGTTAAAAGTGAGTCTCTTATACATATAGCCTTCTTATATATTTTTCTCTATCCCACTTACTATAAACTTTTCAGAAAAAC
>NW_004955758.1:0-1903 GCF_000276665.1 Chinchilla lanigera
GGTGTGAGATGACTTAAAGCCGAAGGAAGAGAAGTAGGAAGAAGAATAGTAGAGGAGAGGAGACACAGTCTTGGCGATAGACTAGAACCAGAACATCTTCTGCAAAGGAAGAATATGGCAAAACCAGCCGCACCAAACCCAGCACAGCTCCCGCTTATGCAGGGATGACCTTCACGTGACTGCAGTGAGTGCCACATGCGCCACCCTTGCTCCAGCCCCAGCAGCCTCCCACTGCTGTTCTTTGCCTGTGCTGGGCCCTGAGCCTCGAATACCCCTCCTCTCTCTGGTGGAATCCCCGTGTCTTCAAGACCAGGCACGGGTGACACTTCTTGGATGGCCTTCCCAGTCGTTGCCACATGCCTGCTTAGTCTCAGGACTTAGCACGCTACATTGTGCTTACTGTGTGTCCCTTGAGTGTGGCTCTCAGCTCTGCCATTTCCTAGTTCTCTATGCCTGGGTTTCCTCCTCTGTAAAATAAGAACAGTAGCACCTACTGGGTGAGGCTGTTCGCTTGCAGTTGGTGGGATTAAAGCGCTTCAGTAGTGCCCACCCCCAGCAGGTTGTCCCGATGTGCTGTACATCCCTCGTTCCCAACCAAGGCGGAGGTGGTGGGCTGGATTCCCCAGTGCCCCGAATAGCTCTTGGCATGCCAAATGTCTCCAGGGGCTGGGCGGGCAGCCTGAGCAAAGCCAGCAGGCTGGGTATGACTCAGGCACAGTGTGGGACCTGAGAGGACAGTCCCTGCCTAAGAGTCAGGCCACCCTTCACTCTACTTCTAGCTGGTAAGGTCCCAGTGGTACCAGCTCATCTGATTATCTTTTTTAAGGAAGAATTGCGAATCCACTTTTTTAAAAAGTGTGTTTCCTGCCACTACAGAGCATATAAGCCCAGTGCCCGGAGCCTCATGGCCCACAGGCCAAGGTTGGGGCCCAGTCCTCATTCGATAGCACAGACGCTTGGGGATGCTATGACTTTCTCTGGGCCAAATACCAACTGTTCTGGCCTAGGGTTCTCAATTTTAATTTGAACGTGGGTGGCGCTGATGCCGACCCCACCAGGGAGGTAAATTGGGGAGAACCAGCATGTGTGTGGATAGTTTTTGCAAAGCAGATGCCGTCACAGCATAGCAGGTTATGTCCATCATGTTACCTGCCTTTGCCTCCGAGGGGCCCCTGTGTGGTTTTTACTAGGACTGTAGGTTGCTTTATATCACGAGGAAAAATTGTGTGGGGTTTTTGTTTTTTGAGACAGGGCCTTGCTACGTAGTTCAGGCTGGACTTGAACGCACCAGGTAGTCCGGGCTGGCCTCAGATTCTGGTGATCTTCCTACCTCAGTGTCCCAAGTGCTGGGATTACAGGTGTGCACCGCCACACCTGGCTAAATTGTATACCTGTATTGAGCACCTTCCTGTGGCCCTGTGAGGTGTCTTACCTTTGTATTCTCCTTTAGTTCTTCTAACAGCCTCATAAGAGGGAAAGTAATAATTTGATAAATAATACAAATGGTTGGTGCATAAGACCCCACAAAAGACATGTAGCTGGTTTTTGTTGTTGCTGTTGTTTTTTTTTTTTTTTTTTTCGGTACTGGGGATCGAACTCACGACCTTACGCTTGCCGGGCAGGTGCTGTGCCGCTGAGCTAAATCCCCAGCCATTTAGCTGGTTTTGAATCCATGTCTCTGATTAAAATCCTGGGGTTTGACGATCAGCTGCCTCTCACTCACAGAAGCCAGGTCTGGCAGAAGCTCTGTGGGTTGCTGTTCGCTGGGCTAGTCCAGCACATCTGTGCTCCTTCCCGGGGCTGCCGTAAGAGTAGAGTTGGTCTCTGTCTTAGAGGCTGTGGCTGGTTAGTCCAGGTCTGCTTGATAGAGAAGAAAGAGAGAAATCAGGACGGTGATGATGAC
>NW_004955758.1:2311-15987 GCF_000276665.1 Chinchilla lanigera
CCACCACCCCCAGCTGTAGAAATACACATTTTCAGATAATTGTGAGGGAAGCTATTTCTGGCTAATGGAACGTGTGCTGTAACAGAAGCATAGCTATTTAGTCTTGGGGGAGCCCCTTGGCTGATGATCGCAAGTTGTTCCTCATCTTGAGTTTCCATTTCCCCTTTCTCAAACTTACGTCAGCACACGTGAGTGTATGCACACACATACACACACAAACACATACACACACACACACCATCCGGGTATGGCTCTGTCAAGCAAATGACAAGGGGAAAGGAGTTACAGGGTAAGCTGAGTCTATGAAATCCTGACCTGAATCCCAGTGTGTCCTCCAAGGACATATTGGACCAAATTTCTTTTTTCCCATTTTTTTCCCCCGCTTGTGTCTCATGGTCTTGGTTTCTGGATTCAATGATGAAAATAAGCTTAATGTGCTTCACGTTCCTGTCTTTCCAAATCCCTGCAGAGGCCTGAGTTGCTGTCTCCAACGTGGGTGGGGGGTCACCGTATCTCTTGTCATTCTCCGCATTCCAGACTCTGGCTCCCTGCCCCCTCCTGGCTGCGCAGGGGCCTTGCTGCTTGCTTGGATCTCAGTACTTCCTCTCCCTCCCCGCCTGTCCATGTGTGCTTCAGGCTTCTGTGCAGATGCCCCTCCTCAGGGGTGGTCCGTGTGCCTCCCTCTAGTACCAGGTCTGGGGAGGTCTCTGCTGCTGGGTTCAGTCTGTACCACCCCATCCTGGCATCCGGATTTCTAGAATGGGCTGCATTGCCTACCTTACACCAGACTAACAGCGTCCTGAGGGCGGGACCACGCCCAGGGCCCTGTGTGCAGTAAATTTGCACTCAGCATCTAAGGCTGCCTAATAGGTCATGTGGCTGATGACTTCCAGGGAGTATGGGAAATGGCACCATCGTACTGACAGGGGCTGCCAGAGACAGTCGGGTCGCTTGTTCTTTCCCCAAGGACCTGGACAGAGCATTTCATTCTACTCTTTGCTGTCCTGTGTGGTCATCTCTGGCCACATTAATATTTTAAATTGCTTTTTGCTTGTGGTTTTTGAGGCAGGGTCTCACTAAGTTGCCCAAGCTGTCCTCATATGCACAATTCTCCTGTTTCAGCCTCCTGAGTGCCAGAAATACAAATTTGCGCCACTGTGCCCGGTTTAACTTTTAAATGTACTTAATTAGATGATAAGCTCATTTCCTCATTACACTAGGCAGGTGCAAGTGCTCAGTAGCTGCGCATGACTGGTGGGGGCGTCCCAGGCAGGGCTGACACCAGGCCACTTCAGCACGGCAGGGCGTTCGTTGGAGGACGCTAACCTGGGCAGTACCTTGCACAGTCTTACTGAGGGGTTTGGGTGGTGGGAAAAGTCCCTCCTGGTGTATCTGCTTAGGTGAAGCGGGTGAGTGCAGATTCCTCCTTAAGGCTGAGCTGAATTTCCCCCATTTCCCCTGGCTGCAGGATGCCCGGCAGAAGTTCCGTTCTGTTCTGGTTGAGGCGACGGTGAAACTGGAGGAGCTGGTGAAGAAAATTGGCAAAGCTGTGGAAGACTCAAAGCCTTACTGGGAGGCACGGAGGGTGGCAAGGCAGGTAAGGCGAACTGGCCGGTGACTCCCCTTCCTCTGCTACCACCCCAGCTGCCTTTTGGGGACCTCTCACCTTCTGTATCTGCTGCCGAAGGTTAGATGTGCTCTTGCCATGTGACTGTGCAAGCTGCATTTGAAGCCAGCCTTTTCTTTCCGTCCTCCTGTCTGCTTCATTCTAGCTTCTGTGCTATTAATAGGGTGTGGGCGCTGGCATTTGGATGACCTTGCAAGTGGGCGCCAGCTTGCTGCTTGAGTTGGTGCCCAGGCATGGGGCAGCTGCGCCCAGTTACAGGGACGTGCGAGCACATCAAGGACATCAGGGGTGTTTCTCCTCCTCTCCTGTGAGGCAGCAGGAGGAACAGATCCCTGCAATACTGGCTCTTTGTCCCAGAGGCTCAGCTAAGGAGCCAAAGAATGGAGACCAAGAATGGGCAGCCAGTGGGGAGGGTAGGAGGGAGAGTTCTACTCTGGCAATTGCTGGGGACTGTGTGGAAACTGGTTTTGGTTTCAGAGTTGTTTCCTTTGGTCGCCACTGATGTGATGTGGTGCAGTGTGCTGTGTGTCACCTCCCAGCCTCTGGGAACCAGGCTCAGTGTGGGAAGAAGAGAACCTACCAGTCACCAGTGCTGCTGAGCACAAGGCCCTGGGCCGGGGGCTTTCACACACCTTAGCCCACTTGGGCTTCCGGCCCGGTGTCCCTTCAGCATGAATCACCAACCCTGTGGTGTGTCTTGAGATAAGAGTGCAGATTTCTCAGAAGATCTAAGCAGCCGGTCCAGATTATAGCTCTGTAATAAAAGACCGGGTGCCATCCTGTGACACATTTATGATGTGACTGGAGATACGGCCTTCACAAGTCTCCACAGGCAAGAAAATGCTTAGTGAGTAGCAGAAATGTTTCTGACAAGGTACTGGATGTGTGTAACCTGTGGATTTCGGGCACCACAGGGGAGATTCATGTAACATGGGGAATTGAGGCCCAGAAATCCGGAAACATATGAAGGTCAGACCCATAGAGGATGAGGGGCCAGGATTTCCTCTCTTCCGTGTCTCCATGCACCTCTCAGATTTTTCATTGAGGGATTCCCCTTGCTGCTTTGACAATTTTGCTGAGTCTTATCTTTTTTTTTTTTTTTTTTGTCTGTTTGAGACACGGTCTCACTATGCAATTCAGGTTGGTCTTAAACTCACTTTGTAGCCCAGGCTGGCCTGGAACTCGAAACTGGCCTCCTGCCTCAGCCTGCCGAGTGCTGGGATTACAGGCTTGTGCCACCACACCCGGCTCATGAGTCTTCTGTTTGCTTTACACTGAGCCCTGTGCTGAGGTTTCAGGTGGGACTTGCCGTATATGCTGCCTTTACCTTTATCCCCAGACAGAATGACTTCCTGGAACCCTCTTCCTTTCATGGTCTGGTGACCTAGGGCATAGAACGCCAAAGCCCTAATTACTTGTGGGTCTGCAGTGAGTCCAAATAATCATTCCGTCTTTTCTCTGGACCCCACCCAGGTCTCACTTGCTCCGGGGAGAGGAAATGCTTTTCACATGGTACTTTCCAGTCTCCCCAAATTTAGAAACCCGAGGCATTGTCCCTGCAAATTGTCCACAATCCAGCAGTCTTACGGGTGTCCCGTGTTCGGGGACGTGTAGCCCAAGGTAGCCCAAGGATAGTATCCTTGACCTGAAACTGAACAAAGGGTAAAGGTTAGTCTTGAGGAGAGATTTCTGGTAATTCCATTTAAACACTGGATAAATACCCAGGAAATTATGAAATCCCCTTTCTGAAAGTCTTCACTGCTGTAATTTATTGTCCTCTGATTCTGTCAGTCCCGTAAGTATCTACAGGTTGAACATTGCTAATCCAAAAATCTGAAATCCAAAATGCTCCAAAATTTGAAAAATTCTTCCTTAGTTACTTAGTCTCTTAGTTGCTTAGTTTCTTAGTTACTTTTCTCTTTGCTGGGACAAAATTTAACCCAAAGTTAGAGGAGGAAAGGTTTATTTAGCTCACAGTTTGTAGAGGTTTCAGTCCATAGCTGGCTCCAAGGCAGGGTGGATGGCAAAGAGGCACCACAGAGAAACACTGCATGGCAGGCGGAAGATAGCAAAGCGACAAGGGGTGACCACAGCTCTTTCAATCCCTTATATCTTAACCAGACTACTCAGGGAGGGCAGCACTCACCCGTAATCCTAGTGGCCTTGATCCTAGCATGCACAATGAATAGATCCCAGCATCACACACTCTAGAACCAGCCAGCTGTGAAAAGCCCCACCTATGACTACGTGAGGCTTTGAGGGCACATCTAGACACACGTCATCACGCTTTCTGAGTGCCAACGTGCCAAAAGTGGGAAATTTCACACCATAAAACTGAGTTTTGTGCACAAAATTAATAAAAATGTATGAAATTACCTTCAGACTATTATATGAAGTATATATGAAACATGAATGTCCTGTTTAGAGTTGAATCCTGTCCCAAAAATATCTCATTATGTACATCCAAATATTTCCCCTCAAAAAAACTAAAAGCTGAGATGCTCCCAGTCCTAAGCGTTTTGGATAAGGGATTCTCAGTCTGTCCTAAAAGCAGCCCACACGCTGTTTCAGAGGAGAAGGCTCTGTGGAAAGTCTGTGAAAGCATCTCCTTGCAGTTGTGGCTGTGGCTTCCCCTCACCCTGTTTTCTTGCCTGAGCCCCGAATCTCAGGTTAGCAGGGAGATGACTCGGCCCTTTGTGTCCCGTGCTGCTCCAGGTTGGCCCCGGCTGATGGACAACGGCTTGGGCTGTGCTAATGTCAGACCTGCTCCTGCCTCAGAGTCATTGAACTTTCTGTTTCTCTGCTTGTCATCGTCCCAGTCCTGGTGTTTTCACTGCCCGCTACTCTGTCTCTGAAGTTTCCTCACAGATGTCATTTTATCAGTGAAACTTTCTCATATTCACTCATGAAACCTTCTCATAGTCCATGTATTGATCATGGAAGCTCCCAGCTCACCAGCCGTCTCCTCAGCCCCCGTTCCTTGACTTGCTTTTCCTCAGTGGCACATGTCAGTGTCTGACTTGTTACACTTCGCTTGTTTATCATAAGTGAAATTCCACGAGGAACCCCATTTGGTCTGTCGCGTGTTTACCCTGCCAGCATACGGAAGGTTTCCAGATCCTGAGCAAACGAGTAAATGGACAAACAGGTGAATAAAGTGCTGAGGAGCCACTGAGGGATCAGAGCCTCACCCCTTGCCTCTCTTGATGTGCTCCTCCTCTCCGTGGCCCTTTGCCCCCGGCTTCTTCACTGCTGGGCAGTTTGGCAAGCAGGGAGGAAATCCAGCTTTGTCTGGGCTGGGTTCATCCAAATCTCACTTGGTGTTGACCATGGCGCATCCTGGAGTAGATTCCATACCACTCCTTGACTGTACGCCAGATTGTCGTTGGGAAAAGTGACGGGAGGAACTGCGTTTGGGAGGCGCCCAGTCTGCTGGGAAGCAGAGGAGTCTGACCTCTCTCCGTCCTCGCATGCCTGCTCTTGGCCGGCAAGAACAGTCATCACGACAGCCCCTGAGTCCCTCAGGGAAGCCTCTCAGTCATCGGGTCTAATGAGATACTGCCCAGGTCCGGGGGCTGACTGACTCACTTCAGGATGGATGCGGAGGGAGCTGTGCCAGCTCTGTGCTTGCTGATCCTCCCCATAACCTCCTCCCTGCTTGCAGGTGGGGAAGGAGAGTGCAGAATGGCTAAAGTCACCCCTTGTCCTCAGCCCCAAGGGACTCTGTTGGCCTCTAGTCGAGGAACTGGAAGGATGCTCAAAGGCTGAGGCTGACACGGATGTCGTGCTTCGTCTCTGTGGATGGCGGGTCACCTGGACTTGGACCGGATTCTGTGACTGTTCCTCTGACCTTCCTGGTGGAGAAGTGGGTGGCGTCCGCCTCCAGCTGTGCCAAGCAGGGCTTCCTGTTTTCTGCCCCTGGCCTTCTCCCCACCCCCTTCCTTTTTTTGTACTTGCAGACCCATCTGAGTATCCACCGCAAGGGCGACTGTCTGAGAGATTCCCTCAGAGCAGCTCCTCCAAGCGTGTGTCATGAGCCTCAGCGTGCTTGTGAGACATTCAGAGTCAAGGGACCGGCGAGGCGCTTGGGACTGATGTGACAGTGTGTCTGACAGTGAACTCCTTACATGAGCTTGGGCTTCAGCTTCGTTTAAAAAAAATTAGGGTTTACTGGGGAAATTTTAGAAAAGAAAAAGAAGTTCTGCGTGCTGGTGTACCCCCTACTCTCTTTTAAGTCAGCGATTGTATTGTAGTAACGGTTTTATATGTCTGGAATGCCCGTGTCGTCCGGTCATTCATCCGACCAGTTTGTCTGCCTGACATCAGCAGGTACTTATACAGAGGAAAGCCTTCCCCGTTCCTGGATTTTCTGTAAAGAGTTTATAAAGTTCTCAGGTCAGGAGAAATTGTTATGTGTCCATCAGAGTGTATACTGACTTCGTTGTTCTCGATGTCAATTCATTTTCCTATCTGCGAGTCTTAATCGAATCCTGTGATCTTGAAAATAAATGCGAATCTGCTGAGCAGAGTTGGCATAGCATTTCTTCTGTGCTGGTCTGGGGGCAGGGAACTGGCTTTGATTTGTTTGAGCTTTTTGTCCTTGAGTCCAGCTTGTTTTCAAGGCTGCTTTGACGTATCCGCCAGCCCATCTGGCCAGCGGCGAGTGGTAGGTTGTGGCTGGCGAGGGGTGGCCGTGGGACTCAGGAGCACTGAATGTAAGTGGTTTTCACCTACGTGGTTCTCTGGAGTCTAGCTGATCCAACAGAGGCCTTGACCTCTTGGTCTCTGTCAGTCTAAATTGTCATTTTTTCCCTTTTTAAGAGAAATTGTGATAAAACATAACATAAAAATTGCCATGTTCGCTGTTCTTAAGGGTATATTCGGTTGAATTAAATGCATCACATGCAGCCCTGACCATCTCTCATGTCCAGAACTTTTCATCTCACACTGAAATTCAGTATCCACTAAACAGGAAGTCTGCATTTCTCCCTTCCCCCAGCGCCTGGCAACCACCCTTCTACCTTCTGTTTCTGTGAATTTAACCTCATGTACACTCTTTAGGAATCGCTCAGTACTTGTTGTCTCGTGATTGGGTCATCCCACAGCGTACTATGCATCAGAATTTCCTCCCCTTTTAAGGCGGGATGCTCTGTATGCACCCCACTTTGTTCACCCTCTCACCCACCCATTTGTTCATGGGTGTGGGGCAATTTTGTTATTTTTTTTAAATGGTTGGAAAGTATCAGAAGAGAACCGAGCACTTTGGGAACTTGAGGAGCATCGTAAACACAAAATGTCGTGGTCAGTCAGTGCTCGGAGTTGCCTCTTGGGCATTTGTGGGGCCACCTAAGGCCATGCTTTACATTTAACATCCTTTAGGAAAAATAGGTGAGTGGGGAGACATTTGATATTTGCAGAGAGGCTTGGCTCTGGGACAGATGGCAAAGCTTGGCCTCTGGAGTTAGACTGCCGGGCTTCAAATCCCAAATCGCACTCGATAGCTGTGGGGCCTTAATGTCTGTGCCAGCATTTCTTCATCCATAAAATGGACTTGCATATCAGCTTTTGCTACAAACCAGACCACCCCAAAATCTAGCAGCTGAAAACATTTAGCTCATGCTTGTATGCTGGGCAGAGTTTCTGCCGTCTCATGCATGTCCCGTGTGCTGGCGGGGTGGCCGAGGACTGGCTGATCAGGGATGGCCCTGTTTGTCAAGCACTTGGTTGGTTCTTAACTGGACCAGCAGGGGTGACTGGGCCCCATGTGTCTCATCCGACAGGCTGGCCTGGTCCTTTTCACATGGAGTTGGGATACCAAGAACAAAAAACACACACACCCTTCTCAAGTCTCTGCTTGTTTCCCATTTGCTAGCATCCTTGTAGCTAGAGGAAGTCACACTGCCGGTCCCAATTCAGGAGGCGAGCAAAGAATACTCTCCACCTGCAGCGTATTACAGCCATTTTTTAATTTACTGTTGTACTAATTTAATTTATTGAATTAGTACATATAAAAGTATGAGGGTCCAAGAAATACGTTATTATTCCAGTTGTATTTTTCTATCAAATTTTCTGTGTCTGTGGTAGTTCTGTTGGCTATAAAACAAATGAAAAATCCCAGTACTGCAACAACAACAAAAAAGTGTACAGGTAGAGTAGGAACCAGACCTTCACTGGCCATGAGCTACGGAGACTGCGTGCAGGAGTGATCCTAAGCATCTGGGAACATACTCAGTGCTTATGAGAATGAAATGTGCCGAAGACCAAGAGTGAGAAGGGAACAGCTGGCTTACCTTTTGCCTGATCCAAAACACTCCAAGCCTGAAGGGATACTGTGGCAGGTGGGGTGGGAGGTTTAGATGGCTGGAGAGTCCTGTTTCCAATGTAAGGAGACTAGTCAAGGGTATCACATAACCCCCAGAAGCCTTGTGTTAATCCCTGAGGAACGGAGTATCGTGGTCTTCCTTTGCTGGGAAGCCCCAGATGTTTTTTCTTGTGAAAGACCCTCCCAGAGTGGAGAATGAAAGGCTGAGGTTTTGCCAAGGTGGGATATGGAGACTCAAAGTTATGTCAAATGTGGGTTTTCACTTTCTTGTCCCAGGATTTTTTTTTTTCTTCTGATTTATTATTTTCTTTCCACTGTTTACTGGACACCTACAAATCCCCAGGCACTGTTTTAGCCACTTTTGTGAAATCCCAAGAACAGAACAAAGATCCTTGCCTTATAGAGCCTACATTCCCATTTTGGAAATCTCATAAAAGTTTATGGGATGGGATGCTTTGATGAAAAGTAAGATCTTTGTTACCGACCTAAAGCATGCATGTGCCCGGGCATGGTGGCGCACTCCTGTAATCCCAGCACTTGGGAGGCTGAGGCAGGAGGGTTGTTGCAGGTTCGAGACCAGCTTGGGCTACAAATTGAGCTCAAGGTCAGCCTGAACTGCATAGCGAGACCCTGTCTCAAAAAAAAAGTGTGTAAGATAGTGTGTGCGTGCTCACACACATGCACGTGCACTTCCACCATCTGAGATGCAGTGAGACTGGGATTGGACAAGGCATTGAAAAGAAAAGCCTCTCTGAGCACTTCCTGCGTCTCCCCTCATCCTCGTTCACCATCCTGGAGCACAGGCTGCGTGCGGTCTGCATCTCCAGGAGCTCCGTCCTCACACCCGGGCGAGGTGGTGGTGTGGCAGAGCCACAGCAGCCAGTGCTCTCCTTCATGGTAGTCAGACTGCTGCGCGGTCTGTCACTGAGTGCTGAGGCCATGCTCCTGAGGAGATAGAGGTTTAGGGTCCTGAGAAGCTCTACTCATGACTTATTATTGACGACTTATGTTATTGTCAACTTACGTATAAGTTGACGTTACATGTTTCTGCTTAAAGACGCCTTATTGAACCTGTATGTATGTCATGTGAGTAAGTACTTACTATTTCTGTACTTAGTGTCTCAGTACTTAATGTTTCTGTATAGTACAACACTAGCCAAGAAGGACTGAGCATTTTCCTGACCCTGTAAGTCTCTGGCTTTCGGCCTTACAACCCTGCTGTCTCGTGTCTAATCTGTCATGATCCTTCAGACATGAGGCCGAACGGAGCGCACAGATTTTAGCCCCCTTTCCTCCTTTTCTGGTAGCTGATAGTCCTTTAACCCTAACCAGAGCAGGCCCGTGTTGGTATTGACCAATGTCCACTTCCCTTTTCTGGATGTATGGTGCTGTTACCTCAGTAGCACTGAACTCCTCGTGGCTAAGGACACCGTGACTCACGCCCAAATGAAGCTCAGCTCACATGCGTGTATTCTCCACAAGGGTCAGCCTTCGTGTGCTCAGCGACACTAGAAGTCACTTCAACACTATACCTGGGGCCAATTTAAACAGCAGAATCAACAGAAAGCACAAAAATCTGACAGCGTGGTGCTGAGTAGGCTGTGGAAGGGACCCCCGTTGCAGTATGAGGCCGGAAACGAGGCCGAGTAGCCAGGAACATGGATGTCAGGTAACGAGTGTTTGTGCCACCTTGCAGGGCTGAGAGTGAGCCTGCAAGCACAGAACCCCTGAAAGTTCAGGACTCAACAGGGAGGCACATTTGAAAGCACAGAACTCATGAGTCCTGAGGGACTGAGCGTTGGCCACGTGAAGAGCCAAGTGAAGGGCCCAGGTGTTGTACACTGGTCCACATGGCGCCGCTGAGGACCAGGGTCTGGGAAGGCACTGCCCACCAGGAAGCCTAGGAGGACGGCACATTTTTGAGGCCGGTTGGCCGGAGGGAGGCTGGTGTAAAGGACCGAAGATCGGAGCTCTGTCGGGGGAGGCAGTGTGGATACGAACTTGGGTGAGCCGAAGGGCCTTGGGAAGAAGGCCTCCGGGAGCTGAAGGGTGGGCAGGGCAGGAGCCGTGGGCAGATGAGAGGGCCTTATGGGTACAACTTGGCCTTCGGACGTGGTAGAGAAGCTACAGAGCAGCCACAGGGCCCTGGTAAGTGGCTTATGCCGTCTTAGAGCGATTGATAAGGTGTTGGTGCCAGACGTTGTGTCCCTGAGTTCTTCATGGTAGCACCGGTCTTTTAATTCTTACAGTGTGTTAGGTATCATGCCTGCTGTTCTGTGGAGGCAATATAATTCGTCTTCTCATTCTTTTCCCTGTTTGATAGATAAAACTAGTCTTGGAGCTAAAAGACCACATATTGGGCCTTCATCTGAACTTTTTTGGCTTACGGTCTAATCTGAAGTGGGGAGACACCAAAAGATACAGCAAAGATGATGTTATGATCTGACCAGTCAACAAAAGGGCGCCAGAGAGAGGGCTCAGGCTTCCCAAAAGATTTGGAACTCGCTCTTCAGCATGTTAAAGTGGAAGCAGCTGTGTGCCTTGCCTCCCAAGAACATGTCAGCTTGTGGGCGGGGAAGTCGGGAGGCAGTGACAGGGAGGTGATAGTTTGTGGAAGAGCGTGTTTGAAGAACTGGGAGAGATTAAGGATAGAGGGAACGGAAGAAGAGAATGACAGGGACACTCTGTCCCCAGGCACTTTGCCAAGTACTCTACATGTGTGAGTGGTTACTTCTTTTTTTTTTCTGAAGAAGAAACGGAGGCTTGGCGAGGTTGCGCCCCCAGGGGGCTTCCTATGGAGCTGAATTACGGGTCTGGGTCTGTGGTAGCTGCATCATTTGTACGAACGTGACAAGGTGGTGGTGTCTTTGTAACACTGAGGCAGATCATAAACGAGGCTGGGGACATAAGCCACATACCTAGACCACAGGCCCTGGGAAGCAACAAAGATGGAACCCAGGTCTGCCTGGCCCTGGTTGCTGCCCGGTGCGTGGACAGTGGGCACGGAGGCACCGAGGGCACCATGGCACACCGGAGAGAGTCGGGCAGAGGTGTGCGTGGCAGGCGGACTAACCGCAGATTTTGAGCTCGTCTGGGCAGTCTTTCCGTGGGGCCTTTTCTGGGTCAGGGGTCCGCGAGGCTCCAGCTGTAACGGTCTGAGCCCCGCAAGCCCCTTCCTCTCCCAGCGCTCTGTCCTGCCCTCCCAGTGGCTGCGTCACACCTCCCTTCGTCCTGGTCACTTCCATTTCTGCCTCCTCAGCCTTGCCGTGGACAGTTCTCACCACAGGACTGGGGTGAGGAGGTCCGACCCAGTGACGTCCGTCCCCATGGCCCCGGTCACGTTCTTCAGGGTGGCCACAGGCCATTGCCTGGGAAGTGCGTCACTCCTGCTGCCCGAAGTGTGTGGGGGGTGATGGGGCACCTGTCTCAAAGCAGAGTGATTTATGGCAAGAAAGGAGCGTGCGCTGATGGTTAACTCTCCCTCGCCCGAGAGACCAGTGGGGAGACTGCAGAAGCAGCAGCTGCATTTTGGAAGCTCGAATCTTGAATTAGGTGGGGTCAGGAGGAAGATGAGTGGCAGCTTCTGCCCAGGGCCAAAGGTGCCCGCCACAGAGCTGGTTTTGGCTGAGTCAGAAGCTGCCTACCCTTTGGAGCAGGCCGCGCCTCCTGCTTGGCAGCACTGCCCAGGAGTCCTGGGCTAGGCCGGAGCAGCTAGAGTGCTGCTGATCTTGAGCTTTTCCCTCGGAGGGACAGCATGGGCCACTTGGATTTGAGCTTTCCCTGCCTGGCCTGGGGGGGGCTCTCAGCCAGGCAGTAGCCCACCCATCCCTGTGTCAGTTGGAGCTTTTCAATGTCCAGTTCGAGTTTCCTGGTCCCCTTGGCTCTTCGCTGAGGTGCGCTGGTTTCCAGCAAGAGCCGCCGCGTAGGCCCCGTGCTTTCTGACACGTGTTGGTTTGTCACCACGGAGTAGCGGTTAGCGGAAAGCAGGCCGCGGGGTTTGTGCTGTCTGCGACCATGGAGCTCCTTGCGTGTTTCCTTTAGCTGCTTTCTATTTGTAATGAAATTATGACACTGATATACGTAGCCTGTTTCTTCCCATCTTCAAAGCACCGGTGGTTGGTTCTTCAGTTGAAGACGGTCAGACTGTGGACTCTTTCTGCTGCCAGACAGGGGAGGGAGGGGAGAGAAGTGAAAGAGGAGAGTGAAAGGAAAGTGAAAGAAAAGACAAGTTCTCATCTTCTCTTTTCTTTCTGGCTGGCTGGTCTGTTTTCTCTCTGTCTCTCTCTCTCTCTCTCTCTCTCTGTCTCTCTTTCTCTCTGTCTTTTTTTTGTTTTTGTGCTAGGCATGAACACATGTTGTAACACTGAGCTACAGCCCAGCCCCAGACGGAGTTTTCGTCTCTAAACAGTAGAATGTCTTTGTTGAGTTTAAGCCAAAGTTAGAGTTAGCAAGGTACCCACTTAAGTTGGAATTTCTTTTCTGAGTCATGGTCTGAGTTTCAGCCAAAGTTAAGGTGAATACGATGTCCACTTAAGCTGAATTTTTTCTTTTTAAGACAGGGTCTCACTCTGTAGCCCAGGCTGACGTGAGACTTGCTATATAGCCCAGGGTGGCCTCAGATACCCAGTTCTCCTGCCTCAGCTTCTGAAGTGCTGAGATGATAATCGTGAGCCACCATACCCAGTTTGAAGTACTTTTTTGAAGAATACTTTTAATTTTTTAAAGTAATGTTTTAAAACTTGTATGTGTGTTCTGTGTGGTAGCGCAACCCCTGTAATCCCAGCACTCAGGAGGCAGAGACAGGAGAATCTCTTTGAGTTCAAGGCCAGTCTGGGCTACATAGTGAACTCAAGGGCAGCTTGAACTACACAGTGAGACCCTGTCTCAAAAAAAAAAACAAACACCTTGCATGTGTCTGTGTATGTATGTATGTATGCATGTATGTATTTTGGTACTGGGAATTGAACCCAAGGCCTTTACCCTGAGCTATACCCCCAAACCCATTTGTTTGTTGTTTGTTTATATTTTAAGACAGGATCTTGCTAAGTCACTAAATTGCCCAGGCTGACCTTGTGATCCTCCTGCCTCAGCCTCCCACAATGCTGGAATTACAGGTATTTACTACCACAACTGGCACAAAAAAATTTAAGTATATATATCTCATATAGTATTTAGGATATACATTACAAAGTTGATTTGTTTACCTGAAATTCCAGCCTTACCAGAAGTCCTATATTTTAATTTGCTAAGTCTGGCAGCCCTGCCAAGGAGGGAAGTTGTACTGTGCCGTCGGCAGGATGCTGAGCTCCTAGCGCTCGGAGCTGTGCAGGGGTCTGTGCGGACTTTGCCGTTCTGTAGCCTGTGGCCTTGAGCAGGACTGCAGTACACTGCAGAGCTCTCTGGCTGCCTAGAAAGAAATGGGGTTTCTAAGATAAAGAGCTGGGACTAGATTTCTTTCTGTTCCCCCACATCCCTTGCTAGTGTGGTTGTTCGGAGCTGATAACCCCTTGGCTGAGTTCCAAAGGGTTTCACAGGAAGCCACGAATATGAGTCTCTTCTGAGAATCTTCTGAAGCCAGGCGTGGTGGTGCACACCTATAATCCCAGCAATCTGGAGACTGAGGCAGGAGGATTGCCTCGAGTTTGAGATCAGCTGGGCTACATAATACTGTAGTGAGTGCAGAATCAGCCAGAACTATATAGGGAGACCTTATCTCTCTCTCTCTCT
>NW_004955758.1:16864-18002 GCF_000276665.1 Chinchilla lanigera
AGAAGCAAAGAATTGGGCAGAAACTGGCTCTGCTGAGCAGGCTTGGGCTGAGTAAGAGGGAAACACAAGATAAAAGTACACCCTGGAGGAAGCAGGGTGGCTATTGTGAAGAAAGCCGTGAAAGCCAGGGGTTTTTTTGTGGGTTTTTGAGACAGCGTCTCACTGATGTAGTTCAGACCGGTCTTGAGCTCACTATGTAGCCCAGGCTGGCCTTGAACTCGCAGTGAACCTCATGCCTCAGCCTCCCAAGTGCTGGGATTACAGGCATGCGCCACCATACCCAACCCTTATTTCTAAAAATGGTAAAGTGTCAAGATCTCCGGAGGTTCACCCATCCTTTGAATTCGACTCTCTTGCCCTCAAACCTAGACCAGCTAAGAAAATTTTTTCTCTATAAAAAGTCGAGGAGATCCCTTTTCACACTTAGGTCTAATAGGTTTTTTGAGCAAAGTTGTTGGAAGGAAATCATGGGATCTCAGGCACTGCATTTATTTATGTAGGCTCCTTCCCTGTGAGTGAAAACAAACTCACTGAGAGAGAAATTAGGGAAATGACACCTTTCACAATAGCATCCAAAAAAATGAAAGCCTAGGAATCAAGCTAACAAAGTAAAAGACCACTACATTGAAAACTACGGTACTCTGAAAAAGGAGATGGAAGAGGATATCAGAAAATGGAAAGATATCCCTTACCAATATAGTGAAAATGGCCATACTTCACTGTTATACAAATTGTTATACAAATTTAATGCAATTCCAATTAAAATTCCAACAGCATATCCCACAGAATTAGAGAAAATCCTAAAATTCATTCAGAACCAGAAGAGACCAAGAATAACAAAGGCAATTCAGGGCAACAAAGGCAAAGCAGGAAGCAGCAGAATCTATGACTTAAAATTGTACTACAAAGCTACTGTGATAAAACAGCATGGTACTAGCAAAGAAACACACACAAAAAAAAAACAGCCTGAGGACTGATGAAACAGATTAGAAGATGCAGAAACAACTCCAAACATACTCAACCACCTTATCTTTGACAAAGGTGTCAAACACATTACTGGTAGAAAGATAGCCTCTTCAATAAATGGTGCTAGGCTGCCTGGCAAGCTCAAGGTTGCGAGTTTGATTCCCAGTACCAG
>NW_004955758.1:18227-28159 GCF_000276665.1 Chinchilla lanigera
GGTAGAACTCTAGAAGACATTGGTGTAGGCAAAGACTTTATGAACAAAACCTTGATCACACAGGAACTATCATAAAGAATCAACAAGTGGGAGCAAAAAGCTTTTGTGCAGCAAAAGAAGCCACTAACAGAGTGAAGAGACGACCCATAGTGTGGGAAAAAATTTTGACAGCTGTTCCTCAAAATATCAGACCCACCTAATTTAAAGACCCAATCCAAAAAATCTGAGATGAATACACACTTCTCGGATGAAGAAGTACGAACAGCAAATAAGTATATGAAAAAAAGTTCAGCCTCACTGGTCATTTGAGAAATGCAAATTAAAACAACACTGAGATTCCATCTTACCCCAGAAAAAATGGCTATTATCAAGAAATCAACCAATAACCAATGCTGGCAGGGATGTGGGGAAAAAGGAACCTGATCCACTGTTGGTGGGAGTGTAGACTCATGCACCTACTATGAAAATCAGTATGGAGATTCCTCAAAAAACTAGGACTAGAGGTTCCATTTGACCCAGCTATTCTCCTTCTTGGTGTCTTCCTGAAAGAATTAAAAGCACCATAACACAGCGATACATGCACACCCATGTTTATAGCAGCACAATTTGTAATAGCTAAATCTTGGAAACAGCCCAAATTCCCATCAACTGGTGAATGGATAAAGAAGATACAGGTTTTTTATATACAGTGAAGTACTACTTTGCCATAAAGGATAAGCTCAAGACATTTCTAGGTAAATGGATGCACTTTGAGACCATACTCCTAAGTGAAATAAATCAAACACACATAGGCAAATACTGCATTGTGTCTGGTGAGAGAAACCAAAAGTGTAAATAAGAGTCAAAATGTGTGATAGGTATTGTGAAATAGGGAGAAAATGTTCAAATGGGAAGGGGAACAAGGGAGGGGCCGGAGGAGGGGAAAAATAACGAGAGAAAAGTAAGAAAAAAATGAGAAAAGATGGAAAAAAATGGAAACAGAGCTTTCTTAAGTGAGGAGGAGAGAAGGCATTGAAGGGAGGGGAGGGCAATGGGAAAAAAAAGAAACAAGTTATTATCGTGTACAGGTACAAACTGCCTATGTTGAATGTGATCATTATGTATATCTAAAATGTACCAAGAAAATCTGATTGGAAAGAAAAATAAAGCAACTTGGTGTCAAAAAAAAAACCAAAAAAACATGTAGACTCCTTTCCTGTCTCTCCCCATCCCAGCACCCAAGGCCACTGAAAATCATACAGATGAAGTTCTGCAGCCTGAAATTCTGAAATTTATATTGCCCTGTGCACAAAATCATGGTCTTAATTAGGATATCGATTAAAATTTGCATTTGGCTGTAAGCAATAAATGACCAAAAGCAGTGGCGTAGCTGGACATGGCGGTGCGAACCTATAATCAGGGCTACTTGGGAAGCTGAGGCAGGGGGATCAAAAGTTCAAGGCCAGGAGCGTATGTTCAAGCCCAAGTTGGGCAACTTAGCCAGCCCGTCTGAAAATATAACAGTAGAAGGGCCAGGGAGTAGTAGCTCAGTAGTAGAGTGCATGGCTAGTGTGCGCAGGCCCCTGAGAAAGAGAGTGCAGTACTTGGAAGTTTCACGAGACACACTGCTTGCGTTTCATTGCTTAGGGCCCAGTCGCATAGTCACAGGTAGCTACGGGGGAGGCTTGGCCTGGAGTCTCCTGGCTTGCTAGGAAGGATTGTTTGTGAGGAGGAAGGGAGAGTGCATGTTGGGAGGCAGCTAAGGGACCACCACGTCTCTACTGGGGCTCATCTACTAGAAAGGCTGTGGGTCAGGAAGATAGGCGTACGTGACACTCAGAGCAGACCTAGGGCCCCCGTGTGCAGGGAAAGACCGTACTGCCTGGATCAGTCTGCTGTCTCGCTTCCACCCTTCGTGATTCATAGAAAACCTGCTTTCTTGTGTTGTGCCGCAGTCTTATATGGAAATGCTAGCGTCCTACAAAGGTATAATTGTACCTGTGCATGTTTGGAGAATCCAGATTTTCTTTCAGAAATACTAGTTACTCCTTTCCCATTGGGCGCGTCGTCAGCGCCAGGCATCGTGGCTTACCCGGACCTGTGGAATAGCCTGTCCTCTGTCTTCCTGCCTCCCCTGCTGCCCCCCCGGGATTTCCTGTCAAAGTCAGTCCTGCTGATAGCCTTGCTCAAAACTAGTGCACGAGCTAGTTAATTAAATGTGTCAGCTTGGCTGGGCCACGGTGCCCCTGTACATGGCCAAACGTTACGTGGGTGTTTCTGCAGGGGTGTTTTGGCGAGGATGTTTTCGGGTGGTGTTGATGTTTCAGTTGGTGGACTTTATGTAAAGCAGCTTGCCCTGGGCAGAGGGGTGTGCGATGCAGTTGCTGCTGAGGAGAACAAGGGGGCCTTCAGTGGAGCGAGAAGAAATTCTGTAGCGGTGCCGCAGACCTGAACCTGAACTGCAGCGTTGGCTCTTTCCTGGGTCTGCCCACCCTGCAGATCTAGAACTTGCCAGCTTTTTTTTTTTTTTTTACATCAGACGGGTAATGTGGTGTTGTATAGCTCGAAGATACAGTCATCAGATTCATGAGGCACAGGATCTGGACCTGCCCCCCTCTTGTGATCACACCGTCAGTTCCTTAAAATCAGCCTCGCCGAGTACGTGCATGTCCAGCTGGTCTGTTCCCCCGGAGAGCCGAGGCCGAGGCAGCACATTCTTCTGCCTGCAGTGCCGAGCCCAGCCTTGAGTGCAGGGCGCGGGAGTTTTGCAGCTGGACCAGCTCTGTCCTTGCCGTGCCTCTCCGCTGCACCTCGGTGCGTGCCCTCCCTCCTGCCCCTGCTCACGGTTGCAAGGAACCGCGGGCTTCACTCAGTGTCTGAGTAATCTTGGAAGATTTACTCTGATGTAAGATTTCCATCTTCCTCGCTGCCGAGAGTGATCGTGGAAGGCTTCCCATCACTGTGTATCCCGCTCCCCTTCCCCGCAGTGTTTTCCTTCCAGACTGACTTGCTCTGTGATGGTAGTCGTCAGCCGCAGAAGGTTACTTAGCTGTAAATTCGCATGAAGTGAAACTGTGCATTTGGTTCTTCAGTCTCACTGGCCAAGTGTGGCTGATGGCTGCTATTTTGGGGCAGGACAGAGAGAACATTTCCATCATCGCAGAAAGTCCTAAGGACAACATGCTGCCTTATTCAAAGGAAGGCACGGGTCAGTGTCACTTCCTGCAGTCCCTCCCTCCCTAAGCTTTGCTTCAGCTCTGCTGCTTTGTGAACTTGATAAAAATTAATAGGTCTCTGAAAATGAACATATAATGCACATGGATGCATAAATTGTTAACACAGCTTCAAGGTATTCATCGGCCCCTTCAGAGGTCATGCGTGTCCGGAGGGTTAATGCCCACGAGCGAATACTTGTGTGTGTACCGCAGGCAGTGTTTCCATCTGCTCACTGTGTGCCTGTCCTAAGTGCTTTGTGTGTATTACCTTCTTCCTCAGACCAGCTCCATGAGGTAGGCTGTATCCTCTGCATTTTGCAGATGAGGAAACCAAGGCCCAGAGTACCCAATAAAGCACACAGGGTCACACAGCTCCCTAGTGGTCTAGTCATGACTTGCCTCAGGCATCTTGTGTCCAGATCTGTGTCCCTAACCTCTAACCTGTGAGTGAAGAACCCTTCCCTGGGGCGTAAGCGCCTGGAGGGTACAAATTCCATTCTGTCCTTGCTGCCTGGTGTAAGAGAAGGTGGAATCCATACTGGCTTTCAGGAGATAGCCCGGAATTGAGAGGTACAAAGTCCTGCAGCCTAACTACCTCAGCCGGGATACTCGAATTCCTCCCTGTGGCTCTTACCCGTTCATCCTTTTGTTCCCCTGGCTCTGATTTGTTCTTCCTTTAGAGGAAGAAAGATGCCCAGTTCCTGGGACCTGCTGGGCTTAATGGTGCCTGGTGGGAAGGAGGGGATCTGCCAGGAGGTTGGTTGCCCTCAAGAGCCCGTGCCACACCAGCTTTTGCTCGCCTTGCTTCCCCTAGAGGGGCCCCAGCTGCCGCCCGGCCCTGTCACAAGGCTGTTCTGTCTGTCCCCTGATCCCGGGTGGCTAACACAGTGTGAGCCTCAGTGGCCAGAGTGGACGGGTATGCCAGGGCCCTGCCACTCTTTGTGACAGTCCCCTCTGGCCAACGTGGGCCATGGTAAAAGATTCCCCAGCATTTTTGTGTGACCTGCTAGCCAAAGAAATGTGTTGTGCCATCTCTTCATTTTCGGCAGTGTCCCTTCATCTTGAATTTTTTGGAGATCTTGTAGGTGGTCCAGGTTGAGCCTGGCTAATCTGAAATGTGGGTTTTGGTTTGTTTTTTTTTTTTTTTTAAAAGAAGCATGACATCACCAAAAAAGTTTTGGATTTCAGAGCATTTTGGATCTGTGAATTTTAGATCAGGCATGCTTAAGCAGTAAAGTTGTTACGTAAATATGTCCAAATTCAAAAACACCAAGATTGGAAACCCTTCTAGTTCCAAGTACTTCAGAGAAAGATACTCAACCTATAATTAAAATTCAGCCGTGTTATGCTGATCCAGAAGCAGAAGATAGGTGGAAGGTGGGGGCTGGCACTTTAGTGAGTTGGTTGTTCCTTTGTGCTTAAGTGTACGAGACAACAAATAGTGACATGACCCTGGAAGGGCTGGAGAAGGTAGGCCGAGGGGAGCCAGTATCCCTGGCTGAAGAAGGCCTTGGAATGGCACATGGCTAAAAAAATTTGCCAAAATTAAAATAATGTCCCTAATATTACACAGTTTTCTATTGCTCAGTCGGTTGGTTGGTTGGTTGGTTGGTTGGTTGAGACAAGGTCTTCCTATGTCGTTCAGGCTGGTCTTGAACTCACTGTATAGCCCAGGCTGGCTCCAAGCTCATGACAGTCTTCTTGTCTCAGCCTCCCAAGTGCTGGGATTACAGGCACACCTGGCTGTTACAGTTTTCAATGGTTTTTTCACATACACTGTCTTATGATGTGGCGAGTTGCTAAAATACAGAAACTTGGTCTCGTGGGTTCAGAGAGGGAACATTTTCCCTCAGGCCTCAGTTTGAAAGGGGGTGAGGTAGCACAATGGAGGGGAATTACATGTATTTTTTTCCACATACTGGGGATTGAACCCAGAGGGTGCTTAGCTACATCCCCAGCCATTTATTAATACTTACTTATTCACTTGCTTATTTTGAAACAGTCTCGCTAAGTTGCCCAGGCTCACTTAGAACCTGCAGTCCTCCTGCCTCAGCCTTCGCAACAGCTGGGATTCCGGGTGGGTGCTCACCTGCTAGGTCTTGAGAGAGAGGTATTTGTACACCATGACTCGGTGCACGCATTTGGGGATTGTTGAGGGGAGTTTATGCATCTGTGTTAATGGACTTTCCACGGATGAATGCATCCAGAGAGACATTTATGTAATTGCAGAGTTACAGGAGGAAAAAAGATCACAAAGGCTTAAAATGATCAACCACATGGGACTGGTTTGTAGCGCATTTGTCCTATAGCTGGGTACTTTAATTAAACAAACGTTCCTGCATATTTGCAGTGTGCTTCCTCTGTGCTCCGTATGGGAAGTTAAAACTCAGCAACACTGTCCTGCTCTCGTGAGGCTCCCTGGCCAGGAGGGGAGAACCTGCGATAAAGAGGTGATCGGAATTCCACCTGTTGCAGGGAGGAGAGGGCTGCGACCATGGACTTCTTTGCTGTAGCCCCTTGGCCCTGAGCATTCTGGGCTGGGGCACCAACCAGGGGTGTCACCTCATCTAGCACGTGTTGGGGTCCCCGGGCTGGACTCATCCCGTTTCCTCTTTTCCTCATCTCCCCTCACACCCACAGCCAAGGGGAGAAGGCTCTGAGCCTCCGGGTTGCAGAGCGAGCTGGCAGTCACAGAGGTCCCTTTGTGTACGGTGGTTGCGTCTTATGCCCGCAAATACCAGCCCCTCAGAGGGAAGCCGAGGACCCTCCCAGTCCTGCGAGGCGCTGGCCGCAGGCGGTGATTGCCGGTCAGTACGGAGAGGTTCTCCAGTCCTCAGGCTCCCTGTGGACCCCAGCTGGGCAGCCCAGGGGCCACCCACAGTCACTCCCTCTGTCTTATCTCTGGATGTTGCTTGTCTAACAGGAGCGAGGAATGTGAAGGACTTTGGACCTGTTCATTTTAGTTCCATTGGAGGGCAGTCCGCAGATGAAGGCGAGCAGGGCGCAGTGGTAGCCCGTGGAAGTGTGGCACGCCGTGTGTGTCCGGCCAAGTGGGTAGCGGGGAAGGGCAGGTGGTGTGCTGGCCTTTCGTCACTGCTGCTTTTCTCTGAGTCCTCTCTGTGACATGCTTGGTGACTGCTTGTCTTATAACCTTGGATCTGTTTCTCAGCAGTCCGAATATGACTTCAGGGAGTGTGGGATCATCACGCTTTGGAACTGGTGGTGGCTGGTGAACCACACTGTTAGTCTTTCTGTGTCAGCAGAGCCTGCTTGCGGCCTCCCCTAGCAGAACAAAAACAGTACGCAAGGGCTCTGGATGGTTCCAGTAGACCCAGCGGTATGTGGGTAGGGCAGACCTACAACGGAAGTACCCAGGAGGATCGCTCGAAGGGACCTGGGCTCCCCTGTGTGCCTGGCGTCGTGGGTGACGGAGTGTAAACCTCCTGCTTTTTCAAGGCATTTGTTCTGCAAACTCCTGTGCTCGGCTGCTGTGGGGCAGTGCAGGCTGCCTTTGAGTGAGTTGTTTGTCCAGTACTAGGAAATTAAAGCTCAGTGGGAGTTCAGAGAAGAGAACGAGGAAGAAGCTGAGGAGACGAGAACTTTTAAAAATATACAATAAGGAGATACAGAGAGGAGTATATGCTGACTCAGTGTGTGAGTTCAGCAGGTTGTAGTAGAACACGCATGCACAGAAGATGACACATTTGAAATGGGTTCAGGAGGATGAGTAGGAGTCCCTAGGTGGAGACGGGAGGAGGGATGTGTGTAAAGGGAAACGACTTGTGTAAGAGCAAGGAATGAGTGGTGGGTCTCACTGGGTGGAGGGGAAGTGAGAATCTGTGCTGTGGCCTGGTTTTGTTTGGGGTGTGCTTGTTACAGGAATGATACCATGCAGATTAGAAAGATTATCTGGTATCTTAGATGCAATTTATGACTCAATTTATACCATATCATGTTTGTTTGTTTGTTTGTTTATTTATTTATTTATTTATTGTAGTAGTGGGAATTGAACTCACAACCTCGCGCTTGTCAGGCAGGTGCTGTGCTGCTGAGTAGCTTTAGGGGAAGAGGGGCTTAGCACTGAGCTACACATCTCTAGCCCCTTTTTATTTTTTATTTTGATACAGGGTCTTGCTAAGTTGCCCAGGCTGGGCTAGAATTTGTGATCCTCCTGCCTCAGCCTCCCAGAATGTATACACTATCATACTCAATTCTTAATAATAGTTCTTGAATGTTATCTACTACCCAGTTCTTTTTCAGTTTCCTCAGTTTTAAAAGTGTTCTTTTGATTGCTTTAAACTTGGGTGTTCTTTAACATCTAACATCATAGTTCGTAATAAAATTTTACTGAGAGGCACTAAATAACAAGATAGCTCGGTTACAGGTGTGGTGTGGAAGACACGAGCTTTCTTCCACGCACTCACCGCAACTGTTTGCCTGTAGCAGCTGACGGCTAACAGCTGTTACTCTCTGATTTGATAAGTTGTCGTGGGAACCTCTTCCCATTTCCCTCAACTTATGCTTTTGTTTAACCCAGTGACAGCATTTTAAGTTTAAAGAAAGAACTGTATGATAAACAGCACGTGATAGCTGGTGAAGTGCATCTAGAAGCAATTTTGGATAAACATTTTATGGGAAAAATTGCAAACATAAAATGAAGATGGCAGATGCAGAGGTGTTCCCTGGCTGGCCAGCAAGGTGCCTCTCCACTTGAACAAGTGCCACATGGACACTGCTTTAGGGACCTTCCCTGTGAGCGCCTCCTGTAGCAGATACTATTGTCAGTGCTACAACCAGGGCTTGCTGGGTGATATCGGAGCCCTCGGCATTCCAGTCTGAGAAGTGTGGTGACTTGTTCAAGGTTGTAGGCCCAGAACAATGGTTACTGTTGGTGCAGGAATATGGCCTGTTCCTCCCAGTTCTCTGGACACAGGCTGCAGCGTTATAGTGGCCCATTGTCCAGGCAGATCAAGGCCAGCTCTGTGCAAGGCATTGGAATGTGTCTTTGTTGGCGTTCTGACGTGGTAGGAGCCGGGAAGGGCTCTCCCTGAACATCAGAAGGTCACGGGGCTGTTTGTCTGTGGGCCAGTGGACAGTGAGGGCATTTCTGCTCACTGTCCCCAGGTAGGGAGCTGAGCCCGCAGAAGCTGAACTGGTGTGAGGGGAGCAGCTGGCACCTGGCTCCTCCACCGGAAAAGAGGAGGAGCCGAAGGTCGGAGCTTTGCAAGGGCATCTGATGCCTCCAGGCCCTTGATTCCCTGGCTGTAGCTGGGGCTGAGGCAAAGAGGGTGCTCTTCCTAGTTCCACACCCAGCTCCTGCGTCCTCCTCTTGCAAGACCAGCAGCTGCTCATTAGCCGCAGGGACTGTCTCAAGGCACAAAATGAAACTGTTCTACATCGTGTCTGTCTCCTCGAGTCTGAGGACCCCGTGACCGGTTCTGCAGCTCAGGGGCGTACGTTTGGTGGGAGCCCGGGGTTGCTGTTGGCTGGGTCTTAACCTTGCACGCTGCTCTCTGGCTGCTGGCTCAGGCCCGGCCACACGCCGCGGACTCTCGCCGCTTGGCAGTTCCGTCGTCGCTGGGATGCTGCTCCAGCCTGACGGCATGAGCTGGAGAGCGGGAGGAGGCCGAGGAGGAACGTGGGTGCAGCCTTCCGGCTAGGGTGGGTGTGAGGAGACTCCGCGTGTGCTGTGTCCCTGCAGCAACAGGAAGGGTTTGATCTGGGATGTGTTGTTCCCAGCAGCCCTGCCATGTGTGGCTGGCAGGCCGTGCAAGCTGCCCGTTACTGCGAAGGGGCCGGAAGCGAGAGAAGACGGGCAGGCTAACCAGCCTTGACGCCTGATTCAAACTCAGTTGCCCTCTGTGCTCTGGGAAGGCATGCGGCGGGGCGCTCTCCTGCTTGAAACTTCTCAATGAATTAGGGAGCTCCTGAAGGGGCAGAGGGTGCCACCCTATAGCAAAGGGACAAGTGTGCACGCGTGGGATAGGCGGCCCTTGCGGCGTGGCTCAGTGGGTGTGCCTCCTCCAGAGAGGAGTCACAGGCTCTGGTCCAGCACTGAGGAGGACCTGCACGACCCTTCCCGCTGTCCCCGGCTGAAACCTCTGAGTCAAGCTCGCCTCTGTCAGTCTGAGGCCCCACACGACGGTGGGGACAGAGATTATCTAGCCAGAACCCGGGTCCAAAATTTCAAATATATACAGTTGAGAAAAATACAGTGGATCCCCATAGGTTTATCTTCCATTTTCTGTAGTTACCACACTCTAGCGGGTCCTATTTCCTCTTTATTACACGCTCCCCCTTCACTTATAGCTGTGTTTTGAAGCAAGTAATAGCTTTTTAATTTCAAGTAGCTAACCTTTAACCTCAGGACAGAGCAAAACTGTTTGACCTTTGCTCTTCTAACCCCCTGAGGCCTTTTTGACACTGATGTGTTACAGCTGTGTGGCCCTGGGCTAGTACAGCTACTGTGGCTGTTCCCCCTACTCACAGCCTTCTAGTTCTCTAAGGATAAATACACACCGTGGATCTTCTGTGTGGTTTATAATGTATATAGGGAGAAATAATCTGCACAATACTAAACTGGTACTAGCTCAGAGACTCTAACGATAACCTTTCGGACTGAGTAAGAAAATGGTATGGGTTTTTTTGTTTTGTTTTGTTTTGTTTTTTGTCATTTTGAGACAGAGTCTCACAGTGCAGTTCAGGCTGGCCTTGAGCTCACTTTGTAGCCCAGGCTGG
>NW_004955759.1:0-1110 GCF_000276665.1 Chinchilla lanigera
AACGATCCTCCTGCCTCAGCCTCCTGAGTGCTGGGATTACAGGCATGCACCACCACGCCCAGCTATCTTCCAATTCTTTACTATAGGGTGTCTTGTTCATTTACTTAGGTCTCCTTTGATTTCTTCAGTTTCTTCAGCAATGTTTTGTTATTTTCAGTTACAAGTTTTTCACCTCCTTAGGTAAATTTACCCTAAATATTTTATTTCCTTTAATGGTGTTGTAAATGGAATTGTCTTCTTTCTCTTTTTTTTTAGACAAGATTTCACTAGAATTCATGGCCATCCTCCTGCCTCAGCCTTCAGAGTGCTGGGATTACAGGCATGTACCACCATGCCCAGTTGGAACTGTTTTTTTAATTACCTTTTTGTATTAATCATTGCTGGTATGTAGAAACACAACTGATTTTTTGTGTTGATTTTGTACATTGCATCTTTTTTTGGTTTGTTTTTGTTTTTTGAGATAGGGTCTTGCTGTGTAGCCCAGGCTGGCCTCAAACTCACAATAATCCTCCTACCTCAGCCTCCTTAGTGCTGGGATTAGAGGTCTGTGCCACCACACCTAGCCTCAAAACTTTTCTGAATTAATTTATTAACTCTAACAGCGTGTGTATATGTGTGCGATCTTTATGGTTTTCTAGATATAGATTATTTTATCTGTGTACAGTTATAATTTTACTTGTAGCCAGGTTTGGTGTTGCAAGTCTATAATCTTAGCACTATGGGAGGCTGAGGCGGGAGGATTGCAAGTTTAAGCCCAATTTGGGCAACTTTATGAGATCCTGCCTCATACAAAGAAAGGATTGGAGATGTAAGTTAATGCTCAGGCCTGGGTTCAATCTCTAGTACTGTCAATAGTTTTTAAAAAAGAACTTGTTTCTTTCAGTTTGGATGCGTTGTGTTTCTTTTTCTTCCCTAATTTCTCTGTCTGGAACTTTTGATACAATATTGAGTAGAAGTAGTAAAAGTGGGGGAAAGCTTTCAGTTTGTCACCACTGAGCGAGTTTGTCATGAGTCCTTTTTTTTGGTTCTGAGGGTTGAAGTCAGCCTTGTACTTGCTCAGCCACTGAACTACATGCCCAGCCCTTTAAACCTCATGCATTTTAATCCAGG
>NW_004955759.1:1335-9526 GCF_000276665.1 Chinchilla lanigera
TGAGGAAGGGATAGGACAGTTTTGGCTGTATGCAGAATAGTCACATCATCTTCGGTGGAACTACTACCTGTTCTCTTGGTTTGGAGATTAAATATGGCTTAAGGAGAGTGTATGGATCCCATATTGGCAGGCTGGAGCTGGACTTTTGGTGGTTAATTTAGGTGTCAACTTGATTGGATTAAGTAATACCTAGAAGAAATGTTGTTTGATTCCACTTATATGAAATGTCTAGAATAGGAAAGTCCCTAAGAGGTTACTGAGGATGGGGGTAAGGTGGTTATAAAGAGTTATAATTTAGGGCTGGGGATATAGCTAAGTAGCAAAGCACCTGCCTGGCAAGCGCAAGGTCCTGAGTTTGATTCCTGGTTCCCAAGAAAAAAAAGGGGGTTTATAATTTAATGACGTAGAACTTATGTTTAGGATGAATAAAAGTTCTGGAAATAATGGTACTTATTGTAAAACATTATAAATGTACTTTAATGACGTGGAATTGGATACTTAAAAGTGGTTAAAATAGTAAATGTTTTTCTTTTTTTTTTTTCTGGTTGAGACAGTTACTCATTTTGTAGTTACTCATCTCACTTTGTAGTACAGGCTGGTCTTGAACTCACTATGTAGCCCAAGCTGGCCTCAAAGTTACAGGCATCCTCCTGCCTCAGCCTCACAAGTGCTTCGATTACAGGCATGCACCACCATTTTTGTTTTTTGTGTTTTTTTGAGACAGGGTCTCTCGTGTAGCCTAGACTGGCCTTGAACTTGCAGCAATTTGGAGTCCAAATAATCCTCTATCTAATTAAAGAAATTGAATTTAATATCAGGCACTGTGGCAGGTACTTATAGCCTCAGGTATTTGGAAGTCTGGGGCAGGCAAATCACAAATTCAAGGCCATCCTGGGCAATTTAGTGAGATTGTTGTCCTAGAAAGAGCAGGGGAGGTAGCTCAGTGGTGGAGTGCTCAGCTAACATGCATGAACCCCTGTATTCAATCCCCAGTACCACAAATCAATCAGTCCATCAGTCAGCAAAGGGAAAAGTTACATGAGACAAGGTCCAGGAAAAAACAGGCATAAACGTTGAGGCACACTCTCACGCTTAAATCTCCCAGCAACAATTTGTGAGAACACGTGCAAATGATTTCCAAGAAGGAAATTCACCTGAGCTTTATTAGGGACCAGCCAGATCTGCTTGGTGTGCCCATATGACTGACTTCAGCTACTGAGATCCCAGCACCCCAGAGGAAAAAAGGTGTTTACCTTAAGTCACATTGTTAGGATAAACTTATCTGGCCAGATCGGCATGATGTAGACCAAGGCCTCCAACAGGTAATAATGCTCTAATCAGATGAAATATTCCAAGGGTTCCGAAGTCCTTTCTCTGGAGAAGGCCAAGTGCCAGTCATCAAGATAAACTTCCTTTGGGACACGCAGGGTCTCCGACCGCTGAGTTAACCCTTCCCTGCACACATCTGCTGAGAGTGCACTATGCCAGTAAACTAAAGTGACATTTTGGAACTGTAGAGACAGAGTTAGTTTAGATCCCCAGGAATCCCTGAAAACTCTGTCCCACTTTCCACTACCCAGACAACCTTCCCATCCGGCAACGTGCAGCGCAGTTGCCTCTGAGAAGGGCAGGAAGATGTGCAGCATGTTATTGCCAGTATAGCCTATTTCTTCATGGGACCCCGCCTTTGCTTTATTCAGAATTGGCTCAAGTGTAAAAGTTTGTTGAGAGCATAACCTTTTTTTTTTTTATTTATTTATTTTGGTTTTTTGGTTTTTCTCCGGTACCAGGAACCGAACTCATGACCTTGCGCTTGCCAGGCAGGCGCTTTGACGCTGAGCTAAATCCCCCAGCCCCTTTTTTTTTGGCATTCTCAGCGGAATGTATGGAAATGTGACAGACTCATGAAGGAGTATTTTCTAACACTTTATAGATTCTTATAAACATTAATAACCAGAAATAGATACAGAGAATATAAAACATGAACTAAGATTCAAGAAATTTAACTGAGAGGGCTGGGCATGGTGGCGCACGCCTGTAATCTCAGCACTCGGGAGGCTGAGGCAGGAAGATCATAGCGAGTTCGAGACCAGCCTGGGCTATAAAGTAAGCTCAAGGCCAGCCTGCACTGCATAGCAAGACCCTGTCACAAAAAGACCAAAAAAAAAAAAAAAGAAAGAAAGAAATTTAACTGAGCTGATAGACATGGTGTGGTGGCACAGATCTGTCATTCTAGTAGTTGAGAGGCTGAGGCAAGATTGCTATGAGTTTGAGACCCCCCTGGGGTACATAGTGAGCTCAAGACTGGCTGGCCTGAACAAACAGTGGGACCCTATCTCAAAAAGAAAGAAAGAAAAAGAGGGAAATTTAATTGAAAATAAAGAGATGGAGACAGGCTATAGGGACAGTTCTCTTTTTATTTATTTTGGTACTGGGGATTGGATATAGGATTTTTGCATTGAGATACATCTAGCCTTTTTTTTTTTTTTTTTTTTAATTTCAAGACAAAGTCTTGCTAAGTCACTAAGTTGCTCAGGCAGGGCTTGAATTTGAGATCGTGCCTGAGCCTTGCCAGCAGCAGTGCATGAAGGCAGATGGGAGATTTATTATTCTGCTTTTGAGAACAATTCTAACTATGGTAAGCAGGGAGAGGAATTTATTGGAAAGATGCTGGGATCTCTCTGAATGCAGTCCAGGATCACTGCTACAAAATCTGCTGGGACTGAACTGCCTTAGGGAGCCTAGCAAATCGGATCTCTTCTCTGCTTTCCTTAGACCCCATGCTGGGATTTAGCCACCAATGGCTTCCAAGTTTTATGGACTGTCATCCAGGCCTAGAGAAAGTTATAAAACTCTGACCTGAAGAATTATGAGGCTGGCCTGGTGATAATGGGTAGGGAAAGAGCTGGTACCAACACAGGACGCTCACGCTCAGCAGACATCCCAGTAGGTCTCTGATATGTAAGGTAGCTCTCTTGGCCTAAGGGGCTGGGTCTCCAGTGTAACCGTGAATTTCTTCCAAGTCATGGAATTCGATTTATATTTTGTAAACAGTAATTCGACAAGCATGATTCATCAGACGTTTTAATGAGGCTCAATCCAGTACGCCCTCTGCCGGAGGAGTAGCTCATCAGCCAAGGAGACTTAGTTATAGTGGAACCAGCTAAATAACAGATGTCGGTACAAAATCCAGTGTTCCCTCGCTGTTTCCCCTCTCTGGGGCTGAGATCAGGAGAGTAAAAAGCAACTACAGTAGGGTGACCCCCTCCAACTGTTGGCATATGAGAGACAGCATGTTTGGAAATTCTCATTTGGTGCCGCTGCCCAAGGCAAAGTGGTAGGCTTTGTTCACATTTTGTTCAGTAAAGCCTTACTGAGCACCTGCCTGCTCGGGAGGCGCGATACGCCATGGAGGCATGTCAGCGATTAAGACACACTGCTATGGTGGCCCCTTGGGAGATTTGGAGAGAGGAAGGCATGGACACAATTTGATGAGACTTTTCTTCGTATTCAATTACCTATCTTTCTGGCCAACTTGATTGGCCTCATTTTAGTTTATGAAAAGGTTGACTGAGGCCTTGTGGAACTTCCTGTGCTAATTCTGCTTTATTTTGATGAGAAGAGCGAGGAGGAAGATCCAGTTCTCAAGGATTCTCCTGCCACTAAACACCTGGAATCATTCCAAGTCCGCCAAACGAAGTACAATAAGCCAGTCCCATTTTTATGTCTTGTTGCTAGACTGTAGGTCCCCTGCTTTTCCCTAAGATCCAGTTCTCCCAAAATTTACTGTGCTAGGACTCATATCCACCTTGAACTAATGTCCCAAATACAGGGTGAAGACTTAGCTTTATCACATGTCATTTTTTTAAAAAAGATTAGGGCACTTAGATGTCTGGAATCCAGTAAACCCCTGGTACAGTACAGCTCCTCCCCCAACTAATGTAATCCAGAGCTGTTAAAACAAGTACAGGAAAAGAAAGGGTACAGCATATGGTGTGAGTGCTGCCTTATTTTGTATGAGCCTCTAAAAGGGACACTAAAAAAATAGTACCTGCTTGGAGACAGCTCACGTGTGGGAACTGAAATCTTGTCATTAAAGAGTGACTGACCAAGCTGGGCGTGGTGGCGCACACCTGTAATCCCAGCACTTGGGAAGCTGAGGCAGGAGGATGGTTGCAAGTTCGAGACCAGCCTCAGCTACAAAGTGAGCTCAAGGCCAACCTGAACAGCAGAGCAAGACCCTGTCTCAAAAAGACAAAAAAAAAAAAAAAAAAGAAAGAAAGAAAGAGTGACTGACCAGAGCCAGGTGTGGTGCACACCTAGTCCCAGTTATTTGGGTGGCTGAGGCAGGAATTCTGGTTCAAGACCACTTTGGGCATGCCATCTCAAAAAAGAAAAGACTGACCAAATGAATACTATTTATCCAGGAAACTTGAGGGCACAGGAGCTGTGAATAAGTTATCTGAAAGGCTGCCACATAGATGAAGTATTAAACATTCGAGGCCAGGTTTACAGAGAATGAAAGTACGGTACTTAGCCTGTTCGAGAGCAGCACTATGCCCAAGCGGTCTTGGGTGTGAAGTGGCCTGCAGCGTGAAGTGCCTGGCTCCCTGTCAAGGGGTATTTTCCAGCAAGCAGTAGATCACGTGGCAGGAATGCTGTAAGTGGACCAAGCCAGGTTTTTTAAGGTCGGTAGGGAGGAAGAGCCAGAGAGGGAAAGGCCTGCCCCACTATAATGGGATTTTCCTGATCGCCCGCAAGGAGACAGGTAACCCTCCTCTGCACACTCTAGAACAGTCCGCAGTCCCTTAAAACACCTGGGGGGAACTTTTAGCCCTGATATGCACACACATATTTTAGGATAGGGTAGCCTGGAAAACTTCCATCGAATGATGTCACCTCTCCTAATGGGACAACTCTAGACACACACAGTAAGGCAGCCAGTGTGCTGGGATGTACTAAAGACAGGTGTGTGGAGCAGGAGCCCTGGGTTCTAGTTCAGACTCTGCGCTCTATAACCCAGGGAGCCTCCTTCCCTTTTCTGGACCCTCCCGTGAAAGGAAAGGAACTGAAGATTCTTCCCGTTCTAAGGGGTGTTGGCCCTGTGGCTGGCCGCCCCTGGAGGAGATCTAGGGTTACAGTTCTGGCCCTTGGGGCTACACTTGTGGACCGCCAGAGACCACCTCTGGCGGAAGCACCTGCCACACTCGAGGCAGGGGAAGGGCTTCTCCCCGGTGTGCAGGAGCTGGTGCTGAGCCAGGTGGCTCCACTGGGCAAAGCGCTTGGAGCAAAGGTCGCAGGCGTAGGGCCGCTCGCCCGAGTGCACGCGCCGGTGGCTGGCCAGCAGCGAGGGGTAGGCAAAGCGGCGGCCGCAGGCCTCGCAGGCGTGCAGCTTCTCCTCGGTGTGCGTGCTGCGGTGGATGGCGAGGGAGCCGCTCCGCCGGAAGGCACGTCCGCAGTCGGGGCAGGGGTAGGGCTTCTCCCCGGTGTGCAGGAGCTGGTGCTGGAGCAGCGTGCTGCGCTGGGAGAAGCGGGCTTCGCAGTGCTCGCAGGCGTAGGGACGCTCCCCGGAGTGCACACGCCGGTGGCTGACCAGGCGGGAGGACGAAGAGAAGCGCCGCTCACAGTCCGGACAGGGGTAGGGCTTCTCCCCCGTGTGGATGCGCTGGTGGATGACCAGGGCGGTGCGCTGGCGGAAGCGGCGGCTGCACTCCAGGCAGGTGTAGGGCTTCTCGCCAGTGTGCGTGCGCTGGTGGATGGCCAGCAGGGACGGGTAGGCGAAGCGGCGCCCGCAGCTGGGGCACTGGTGGGGCTTCTCGCCCGTGTGTGTGGTCCGGTGATTGGCCAAGGAGCGGCTCCTGCGGAAACAGCGGCCGCAGTCCGGGCAGTGGTAGGGCTTCTCGCCGGTGTGGATCACCTGGTGCTGAGAAAGGTTCTTGCGCTGGGAGAAGCGCTTGCCACACTGGTCACACACGTAGGGGCACTCACCGGAGTGTGCCCGTCGATGGCTGACCAGCAGGGACGGGTAGGCGAAGCGGCGCCCGCAGTCCGGGCAGGGGTAAGGCTTTTTCAGATTCTGCGCACACTTGTGGCTCTCCAGGGCTGGGTGATCAGGAAAGGTACAGCCACAGTCGGGGCAGATGGGCCCCCCAGACGTCTGCCGGGGGATCAGCCGGGGTCTGCTGGGCCTCCGCCCTCGCTTCCCCTTTCGGGGTGGCTCCTTGGCTGGGAATGCTTCCTTCTCTCCAGTTTTCCTTCTGGTTCTGGTTTCTAGTGGGTCACAGGGAGAAATTAATTCAGCGGTTACTGACCTCCTACTCTTGCCTCACGTACAGTGTTACAGCTTATAAGAGCGGTAGACTCGGCCCCTGACCTCCACTGTTAATGCCCGACAGCTAAGTATGACACAGTATTATGGACAGGTGCAGCATATTACAGGAGCACCTAACAGGCTTAGAGAAGTCAGGGAAGATTTCTTGGAGATTGAACTGATTTTCAAAACAGAACTGGCCAGGTGGGGTCGCACAGGCCTGTCGGTATTCCCAGGTTGGGAGGCTGAGGGGCAGGAGGGCTGCAAATTCAAAGCTATCCTGGGTGATTTAGCAAGACCCTGTCTTAACATAAAAGGGGCCAGCGTATAACTCAGTGATGGAATACTTGCCTAGCAGGTGAGGCCCAAAGTTTAATTCTCAGCAATAAAAACAAACAAAAACCTGGGTGCCATGGTGCATGCTGTAACCCCAGCACTGAGGGAGGTTGAGGCAAGAGGGTTACAAGTTCAAGTCTCACCATGGCGATTTATTAAGACCCTCTATCAAAAAATCCAGTTAAAAGCCAGGCATGGTGGCACACGCCTGTAATCCCAGCACTCAGGAGGCTGAGGCAGGAGGATCATTGCAAGTTCGAGACCAGCCTGGGCTACAAAGTGAGCTCACAGCCAGCCTGAACTGCACAGGAAGACCCTGTCTCAAAAAGACAAAAAAATAAAATAAAATTTTAAAAATCCAGTTAAAAAAAGGCTGGATATGTAGCTTAGTGATAGCACAGCCTTAGGTTCCAACCCTAGTATCACACATACATACACACACATACACACCCCTGATTGCACTTAGGGCTTTTATAATAAGCTACATCCTAGCCCTCTTGTGTTTTGTTTCTGGTTTGGGTTTGGGTTTTTTTTGTTTTTTTTTGTTTTTTTGGGAGACAGGGTCTTGCTAGGTCACTAAATTGCCCAGGCTGAGTTTGAATTTGTCTCAGCCTTCCAGAGTGCTAGGATTACAGGCGTGACTATTTATTTATTTATTTAACTACCGACTGAACTCAGGGAGCACTAAGCTATAGCCTAGCCATTTTAAAATTTGTTTTGTTTTGTTTTTGTTTTTTTCCGGTACTGAGAATCAAACTCATGACCTCGCACTTACCAGGCAGATGCTGTGCTGTTGAGCTAAATCCCTAGCCCCTAAAATTATTATTATTATTAAACAGGGTCTCACTAAGTTGCCCAGGGTAGCCTAGAACTTCCGATTCTGTCTTGGCCTCACAAATAGTTGGATTACAGGTGTGTGCCACTGTACCCAGCAATTTATCTGATTCTTAAAGATGAAATTAACATAATGGGGTATTAGAAAGCCTGGGATGGCAGAGGCAGAGGAGACAGGATGAAAAGTTCCAAGACTCCATGTTCAGTGTGCATGGGCTGGAAGATCTTAAATAAAAACCAAGGCAGAAGTGGAAACAAATGAGGTATAAGACTAAGCCAATGGTTCTCAAACCTTATTATGATCAGAGTTATTTGGAGGGCTTACTGAATCAGCTTTCTGGGCCCTACTGTCAGTTTTGGATTCAGCAAGTCTAGGGTGGTATCCAAGAATCTTTCTTCCTTTTTCTTTGTTTTTTGAGACAGGGTCTCGCTCTGTAATTCAGGCTGCCCTTGAACTCACTGTGTAGCCCAGGCTGGTCTGGAAGTCGAGGCAATCTTCCTGCCTTAGCTTCCCAAGTTCTGGGATTATAGGTGTGTGTCGCCACACCCAGCACTAGAATTTATATTTCTATTAAATTCCCAAGTCATCTGCTAATGGTTTGGGACCACATTTTTACAACCACTACTGAAAGCATTTGTTAAGGATCCTGGGCCACATTTTTTGTTTTTTGTTTTGAGACAGGGTCTCACTATGTAGCCCAGGCTGGCCTC
>NW_004955759.1:9656-13511 GCF_000276665.1 Chinchilla lanigera
TTTTTTTTTGGTACTGGGAATTGAACTCACGACCTTGAGCTTGCCAGGCAGGTGCTATGCTGCTGAGCTTTATCTCTGGCTTGGGCCACACTTTGTCCAGTGATTCCCAAACCCAGATGTACATCCAAATCAAATGGAACTATTAAAAAAAAATGCACAAGTTCCTACACATCCATAAGAGTGAATCAGGGAATCAAAAGTTCTGGGATGGGATCCCAGTATCCATACTTTTACCAAGTTCTCCAAATGATTTACATACAACAGCCATTTGACAACCATGGCAAAAACTAACAAAGTTTTTTGTTTTTGTGGTTTGGGGATCAACCCTAGGGTGCTACCTCCCTTGCCCTTTTATTCCCAAGTAGACGTGATTACAAGGGTGTGCCACCACGGCTGGCTTCAAAGTTTTTCAACAAGAAATTATGATCAAATCTGAATTTTAGAGATATTCCTGGCCTTAGGGAATGTGACAGAAACTCCAGCCCAGACAATCCCACCTGCCCTGTGGATGGATCTGCTCTTTCTACCTAAAAGACCCTGACCAGAGCCGTGGTTGACCCTGAGGCTAATGCTGTCCTTCGGTGGTGAGGGTCATCCCGTCATTAGAGCAGAGTGAGGCCGCTGCGCCCCAGCAGTGCTCCCTACGCGCCTTCAACCAGAACCCAGAAACTGAGAAGTGTGGTTTTCCTCAGCAAGGGCCCAGTTCAGAGGAGGCGGGAGCAGGGTTGGGGGCAGCTGCCTGGAGAGCAGCTCTTCCCAAAGCTCGGGGTTTCGTTCACACGGGGCAGCACTTGCATGGCCAGTTTGCACATGGACTTGGGAACTCGTGGGTGGTGGACGGCCGCAGACCGGCAGAAAGAAGCCCCCGAGGCTGGGAAAACGAACGCAGTGCGCAGCACAGCAGCGGGTCACGCTCAGGCCAAGGCCAGACCCAAACTCTGGGCTGAGTCACTGCAGGTCAGGAGGTTACGGGAGGGCTGCGCGCTCTCCGCGAGCGTTCTCACTCACTTCTCGGGACTGTCAGCCCTCGCGGGTGCTCCTGCGGGTCTAGGGCGGCCGGTTCCCACTCATCCGTATTTCGTTCCAGCCAGGAGATGAGCGCTGGCTTGGGACCTGCGCATCCTGGGGAGGGAGAAGCAGTGAGAGGCCGGTCCCCCGACAGCCCTGGGGTCGGCTTCTTCCGCCGGGCCCTCGCCCTCCTCCCCAGACGTACCCGCTCCCAGGCCAGGACCTGGAGCCCGCCCCGCCCCGCCCCGCGGGTCCGTCCTTCCCCCACCCCGGCCGCAGAAGCGGGCTGCGCGGGGCCTCACCGAGCGCGCCCAGGAGGCCGTAGGTCTCGCGCATCACGTCCCGGTACAGGGTCCTCTGCGCGGGCCGCAGACAGCCCCACTCCTCCGGGGAGAAGTACACGGCCACGTCCGCGAACTTCAAGGCCCTGGGCCTCCTTCCCCTTCTCTGGCTGGGCCCGGCCTGGCCTGGACGCCGGGCGGGGAGTGGGGCCGAAGGCGGCGCCATTGGAACCCCCGCCGGCCGAAGGCAGAGTGGCTGGGAGCCCTGGAGGGGATCGGAGCCGGCCGCCTTCGGGACTAACAGAAACCTCGCCCTGTTATTCATAAAACTCTTGCCCGAACTTGGGTGAAAGGCACTGGAAGATGCCTTTGGGGAAAATGGCGGCGCTGCTACCGCACCGCCTTTGCCTGAAACACAGGCAGTTTCCAGCTATCGATTTTATTGACCGGAGCGCCATGCCGGCTTCCTAACCTCTTTGCCCTAAAGTGTAATGGCGCTGCGATTGGGCTTCACGCCCTCTTTTTTTCCCCCTCCCTATTCTTCTCGCTCATTGGGCGGTACCCAAACATCGAGCGTTCTGATTGGGTGTTAGTGAAGGCGGCCTATTTGAAAGAAGTAAACGGATGCGTAAGGGCAGGAAGCTGGACCATCACTGTCTGGTGACTACGGTGATTTCCAAAGTGGGCTGCAAAGAGCTGCGATAAGTCTCTGGTTGTTTTTTTACCGTTCTCCCAAGGAGAACTGTCTTAGCCTGTCTCTGAAGGAGGAAAGGATTCGAGCCGCAGCTACACGTGGCTAACCCAGCGCGGAGACTACCTTGGGATCTTGTTCTGTTGTAACTTCAGAAGAGCTTTTGCTCTGAACGGTTAATTTTGTTGTTGCCCCTGTCGTCTTCGTCCTGTCCTCAGTACTGAGGATTGGACCCTGGGCCTCGCACATGCTAGCCAAATGCTCCACCACTGAGCTTTTTGGGTTTTTTTAAATTTTAATTTTTTTTTTTTTTAATGTTTTTTTTTTTTGTCTTTTTGAGACAGGGTCTCGCTATGCAGTTCAGGCTGGCCTTGAGCTCACTTTGTAGCCCAGGCTGGTCTCGAACTTGCAACGATCCTCCTGCCTCAGCCTCCCCAGTGCTGAGATTACAGGCATGCGCCACCACGCCCAGCGGCTTTATTTTTTTTTTAATTGGAATGGGGTCTCACCAAGTAGCCCAGTCTGGCCTGCCAACTTGTGATCTTGTCTCAGCCTCCCCAGTAGTTGGGATACAGAGGCAGGCAACCACATCCTCCCATGGCTTTGTTGTTTTGGTTTGTTTCCCCTTTTGGGAATGGAATAATGTTAATATTCCTGGGGGCAGACACCAAGCCCAACATACTGCGTATTTGTATATCATTGTATTCGCTCTTTACTGCCATTACAGGCATGACGCCACAGCAGCATTAACACCATCCCCTTGCACTATCCTAATTTGCTTGCTCAGCCAGGAAGCCACTTGAACTTTTGTTCTCAGGTTCAATATTCTGCACAGTTTCCATGCATTTTTAAATTTTATGTTAAAGAAAAGAAGAAAAATATAAATAAGAGTTCTTTTTTTTTTTTTTTTTTTTGTCATTTTGAGACAGAGTCTGACTGTGCAGTTCAGGCTGGCCTTGAGCTCACTTTGTAGCCCAGGCTGGCCTCAAACTTGCAGTGATCCTCCTGCCTCAGCTTCCCGAGTGCTGGGATTACAGGCATGCACCACCGCACCCAGCGAGGGAAGTTTAAAAGTCGTGCCCATACTCAGTGCCCATGTTTGGTTCTCCCTCCCATGTCCATCTGTGCATGCCGTTGCCCCATTCCACTGGAAGCAGCAGCCGTGGTCTGGATAGAATAGGGCATGTCCCCTGCGTGCAGCAGCTGGTGATCAGCCATTAAGCCCTTGGGCAGAGCTGGGCCCCACAAGGCCCACAGACATGGAGGGTGCACCAGAGTGGGTGCGCCATTGTTAGACCAGCATGGAGTAGTATGCAAAGAGCTTCTCCCTTGTGTGAGTGTGCATATGGATGGCCAGGCTGCCTTTCCAACAGAAGAAATGTCCACACAGTTCCAGGAACAGGGCCACTCCCCAGAGGAGTGACAGCCAGCTGGTGACAGGTCAAGAGGGACAGGTAGCTGAAGGAGTGGCTGCAGTCCAGGCATGGGTAGAGCCTCTTGTGATTGTAAATCCCTTGGTGTCCTCTAGCTGTCGGACCTGGGGTTATGTGTCAGTGCAGCCCTGAAGCTAAGGTCAGCCTGGCCTGCAGCAACCCCTCACAGGGACATGTTCAGCTCCATGGCCTGTTAGGCTGCTATTCATTCTTCTCATCCTTCCTTTCTAAAGAGACAGAGAATGAACACTGAACTGTTTGTGTCATGATACTTGCGGCTTCTCTCAGGAAGAGGAGTTGTATGTGTGGGGAAACAGCGGTCCTCCCTGGTTCCAAGTATCCTAATACATATTTTGTTTGAGAACCGCCACTCCCATCTAAGACAGCAGTTCCCCCATTCCATGGGCAAATGTTACCACACACACACACACAAACACACACA
>NW_004955759.1:13871-24840 GCF_000276665.1 Chinchilla lanigera
TTTTCTATATAAAAACCTTAAAGCTGGGGTCTTGTAGGAACAGCTTTCATTGGCACAGACACCAGGACACTGTAAAAACCCAGGCTATGGGCAGGAGTGGCAGGCCACACTCTTAATCCCCGCTACTCAGGAGGCTGAGGAGGATGGAAAGTTTGAGGCTAGCCTGCTGTCTTGGTGTGGGAGATATTTTTGCAGGAGAGAAGAATATAATACAGGACACATATTTTATAATATTATTTATAATAGTCACCCAAAGAATGATATACAAGAGAGTACAGGAAATTTATCCACATGCTAAGACCAGGAAATCTAGCCAAAGGCCTGGATCCCACAGCAATGTCCTGCATGAGTCCCGCTGAAGACCTAGAGGCCATTGCAACACCTCCCAAGAGTCCAACTGGAGGCCTAGAACCCATAACAATATCTCATGCAGGCCTGTTTCATGTATCTGAGCTGCAAAGGCCCATAGGTCAGTGGCAGAATCTAGAAAGTCTGTGCCAGCGGGATGAAGGGTCTGTGCCAGCAGGCTGAGGGATCTGCACTGGAGCCAGGAAGCAACGCTCAGAAGAACCAGAGCTCCCCTGAAAGGTCCCACAGCCATCCTCAGCAACAGTGAGGTCCCCAGCTCCTCCGATGGTGAAGATAGCTAGGTTCCCATCAGGAAAGCCAACTCAACGAGCTTCTCCAGGAGACTGAGCTATGCACCTTCTTCCCCTCCGGAGCCAGGAAGCAATGCTCAAAGTGTGGACCAGAGCTCCCCCAAAGTGAACCAAAGCCATTCTTAGTACCAGTAAGGCCCTGAGCTCCTTGGAAGATGAGAACAGCCAAGTTCATCAGGAAAGCCAACATGACAAGCTCCTCCAAAACAACCAACAGCTCCTTACAGCTTCCACCAGCTCCCAACAGCCTTTCTCCACTCCAAGTAGCCTCCTTCTTCTCCAAATCCACCTCTTATGCTATTGGCAACAGTCCCCAGGTGGGCCTCCCACACCCAGCACCACGCTGACTCAGTTCAGCTGGGGGTTATAAGTTGACCACCATGGTCAATCCACCACACCTGGCCAACAAAGATCTTGTCTCAAAAAAAGCTGGGGATATAACTTGGTGGCAGAACACTTGCCTGGCTCCTTTTGTTTCTTGACCTTCTAGCCCTCTGAGAGTGTGTCCTGCCACACAATGAACAGGGCTCTTGTCCTGAGAGAAGGTAACTTTAAGGTGCTGAGCACGTTTATGGAATTTCTCCATGTCCCTCGGTGTGCAGCAGGTTTTGCCAGGCCTATGAGGCTGCAAGCTCAATGCTCTTCGTACTGACCGAATCACTAGGGGTTTGTCTAGTGAGGCATCACAGCCCTTAAGCAGCTCAGGCACACCTGATAGCTCAGGCCCTGGCCACCTGTGGAACTTCAGTGATTTACAGAAATGATTTCTTTTCTCCACCGCTCTTGAGGGCACAATCAGAGTCTGATTTTTTGTTGTGCTTAAGCATCTAATACTGTAGTGTTAATAATTTTTTTTTAAAACCCACACACATAATGTGCAAGGAACTGTGCAAAAACACCGCAAATGATCTCGTTTAATCCTCAAAACAAACCCAGCAGGCTGATCCTACCTTCCCCAAAGGGCAGTGCTCGAGTTCAGTTCAGCGAGAGACTTCCTCCGTTGTCATATGGTGAAGTTAATTTGCTGGCAACTGAATCCGGTGTATCCAGCTCTGAATTCCGTGGACCCTAATCACTGCGCTGTATCGCTACTCTGCTGTTGCATAAAAGTTGCATAAAAATATTGAAGCAATCCCAAAAAACTTTCTAAGCCAGGCGTGGTGGCGCACGCCTATAGTCCCAGCACTCGGGAGGCTAGGCAGGAGAATCCTTGCGAGTTCGAGAGCAGCCTGGACTACAAAGTGAGCTCAAGGCCAGCCTGAACTGCACAGTGAGACCCTTTCTCAAAAAGACAAGAAAAAAAAAGGGGGCTAGGGATTTAGCTCAGCAGCACAGCGCCTGCCTGGCAAGCGGAAGGTCGCAAGTTTGATTCTCAGTACCAGAAAACAAAACAACAACAAAAAAAGACCAAAAAAAAAAAAACTTTCTTTCCTTTCCCCCATGCTCCTGCACCTCTGTCTCTAACAAATAGTCTTCCCACTTCCAGGGGTTCACATGGACCGCCTGTCCATAATGAGGTGGTGGGCTCACAGCTCAGTGGAAGGTACCCAGGCCACACAGTAAAAGGACTCTCCCTTGAGCCCTGATTCAATCTGTGAAACTGGAATACTACTACTGTCTCACAGAAATGTCCTGTTACATGCTTTACCTGTGTAAAGTACAGAGCCTATGGCAGGTAGGGTTTGGTTTTGTTTTTTGGCAGTACTGGGGATTGAACTCATGACCTTGCTCTTGCCAGGCAGGCGCTTATGCTATTGAGCTATGTCCCCAGCTGGCAGGTAGTTATTTTAAGAGAGTGAACTAGGGCAGATAGAATTGTGCTGAAAAAACGTAGTTCCCCTCCCTAACCCCACATCACAGCCCTGTCTCCATATCACTCATGATCAAGGGGTGTGTGGAGAAAAGATAGTCAAAGGTTACTTTGAGAAACCTCTTGTATTCCAAAAACATGGAAGCAGCCTGGTGCCACCTGGGCAAGTTAGTGACTTACTGGGACCCTATGTCAAAATACAAAAATAAAAAATGGGCTGAACCAAGCGTGGTAGTGCACACCTATAATCCCAACACTCGGGAGGCTGAGGCAGGAGGCCTGCTGCTGAGTTCCAGGCCAGCTGACCTTGAACTATGTAGCAAGACCCTGTCTCAAATAAAAAAAAAAGAGCTGAGAGCCAGGCATGGTAGCATATGCCTATTCTTCTGGCACTCTGGAAGGCTGAGGCAGGAGGATAGAAAGCTTGAGCCCAACCTGGGCAATTTAGTGATTCAGCAAGCCCTTTTTCAAAATAAAAGGCTGGGAATGTGGCTGAGTGTGAAAGTCCTGAGTTTGATCCCCATTATCCTCCCCCCCAAAAAAGTTAAAATATTGATAGTTCCATATTAGCACAGGATCTAGTCACATATTTGCGTATTTATTCACTTAACTGAAACTTTTTTTGTGTGTGTGTTTTTCAGACAGGTTTTTTGTTATGCAGTTCAGGCTGATCTTGAACTCACTTTGTAGCCCAGGCTGGCCTCGAACTCACAACAATCCTCCTGCCTCAGCCTCCTGAGTGCTGGGATTACAGCATGTGCTATCACGCCCAGCTTAGCAGAACCTTTTAGAAGTTAAGCATAGTGGCAGTCCCCACTTTTTTATATCTTTTTTCCTTCAACTGAGCTGGTCTTCACTGAACCCTCACTAATCCTTTCACCTCTTGATATATGTAGGTCGTTTTCCAGGTGAAGCAATGTAGTGCTTTTTAGTTTTTATTTTATTTGATTTTTATTTTCAGTGGTACCAAGAATTAAACCCAGGGCCTTCACACTGAACTACATCCTTGGACCTTTTTTTTTAAAAAATCTTTTTTTTTTTTGAGCCAGGTGTGGTGGTGCAGGGCTGTAATCCCAGCACTCAGGAAGGCTGAGGCAGGAGGGTCGTTGCGAGTTAGAGGCCAGCCTGGGCTACAAAGTGAGCTCAAGACCAGCCTGAACTGCATAGGGAAACCCTATCTCAAAAAGACCAAAAAAAAATTTTTTTTTAAATTTTGATACAGGGTGTCACTATGTTCCCGGGGTTGGTCTTGAACTGTAGAACTCAGATGATGCTCCCACTTCCACCTTCCCAGTGCTGGGACCAGGGCCACAGTGAGAAACTAGTACTCTGTCTGTGGCCCTAACCTGGAGGCTCCTAACAGGGCCAGTGGCACCCTCTAGAGGAGGTTTTGTGAATTTATGGAGAGGTTTTTTGTTTTTGTTTTTGTTTTTAACATCATAGTAATGCAGGACCTGCTGGTACTAACTGGTCAGTGCAGGCGTCCTACACAGTGCCAGGCAGTCTTGCCCAGTGAAAAGCTGTCTCTTGTCCTCCATCATTCTCAGAACACCCAGACATTTCTGTAGTTAAGAACATGTTTATAAGCTGGGTGTGCTGGCACACACCTATTATCCCAGCACTCGGGAGGCAGAGGCAGGAGGATTGCTGTGAGTTCAAGGCCAGCCTGGGCTACATAGTGAGTTCAAGGCCAGCCTGAACAATGAAGTGAAACCTTAATTCAAAAAAAAAAAAAACAAAAACAAACAAAAACTCCACAGGTTTATAACTCTGAGGACCTAAATTCATTTCATAAGTACAAATGTATAACCCCAGTGGCTGGGGATGTAGCCCAGTTGTAGAGTGATTGCTTAATCTGTTAAAGCCCTAGGTTCCACCCCAACACTGGCCAAGTGGGAGGCAGGGAGGGAGATAATTGTATAAATCAAAGAAAGATTATACTCTTTTGTTCGGAGTTGTTTGCCATCTTTGAAAACCCTAATACAGTTGACTGCCCTAGTTGAATTTAAATCACAAATGCAACTTACCTATCACTAATCGATCTGCATTTGTATATGCTTATTCACAGAAATCTTACATGTAGTGCGAACGTATGATGACCTTAGTATGATCATCACACTAAGTCTTCTGGCAGACCTTAATCCAAGGTTGTACACAGTGACGCATACATTATTTAAAAATATATTTAAACTGGGGATGGTGGGACACATTTGTAATTCCAGTTACTTGGCAGGCTGAGGCAGGAAAATCACAAGTTTGAGCCCCAACTGGGCAAATTAGTGATTTAGCAAGACTCTCTGTCAAAAAAAAGGAAAAAAAAAAAAAAGCCAGGCATGATGGTGCCCGCATGTAATCCCAGCCCTCGGGAGGCTGAGGCAGGAGGATCATTGCAATCAACCCCCAGCCTGGGCTACAAAGTGAGCTCAAGACCAGCCTGTGAACTGCATGGTGAGACCCTGTCTCAAAAAGACCAAAAGAAAGAAAGAAAGAAAGAAAACAGAAAAGGTCTGGGGATCCAGCTCAGTGCAGAGACCTCAGATTTAATCCCCAGTACCCATAAATACATAAATAAAGCCAGAGGTGTAGCTCAGTGGGAGAGGGGAGTTTGATCCCAGGAGAAAATCAACTGAATGATATAATACAGAAAAGTGCAAAACTGTCAGCTCAATGAATTTTCATGAAGTGAACACAGCCACATAACTAGTGCCCAGATCAAGCTAAAACATGTTTAGCACCCTAGCAACCTTTCAAGTTACTACTTCCCCTCAAAGTAACTACCATGTCTGACTTCTAACATTATATTAGCTTTGCCGCCTTTTTTTTTTTTTTTTTTTTTACTATTTTCTTTTTCGGTACCGGGAATCAAACTCAGGGCCTCGTGCTTGCTGGGCAGGTGGTGTACCGCTGAGCTACATCCCCAGCCCAGCTTTGCCGCCTTGTAAGTGTAATAGGAACCAGCCGTGGTGGTGCACGTCTGCAATCCCAGCACTTGGGAAGCTGATGCAGCAAGTAAGTTTGAGACCAGCCTGGACTACATAGTGAGACCCTGTCTCCAAGAAAATCTAAGTAGGCTGGGCGTGGTAGTACACACCTGTAATTCCAGCACTCTGGAGGCTGAGGCAGAAAGACTGCCTTGAGTTCGAGGCCAGCCTGGGCTACATAGTGAGTTTAAGGCCAGCCTGAGTTACAGAGCGAGCTCCTGTCTCAGAAACAAAAAAACAGCTGGGAATATAGCTCAGCGGCATAAGCGCCTGCCTGGCAAGTGTGAGATCATGAGTTCGATTCCCAGTACCCCCCCCAAAAAAAAATCAAAAACAAAAACAAAAAACCAGAATTAAAAAGAACCTAAACAAACAGGATGGACAGCTCAGCTGATATGTAGGACCTTCTTGACAACCCGAGACCCTCACTACCTCACAGTCAGGTCTCCTCTTTGGGGGAAAGGTAACAGTGGTGTGAATCTGTTTTCCTGGACCTCCCCGCCCAGCATTGCCCCCCACCCCTGAGCACCACGGCCCTCTGCTCCCCGGCCTGTACCTCCACGCAGCAGCATTCTCAGTCACCTCTACCTGGTCTCATTTTCTGAATGTTGCCTAGATCTGGACCCTACTGGCAAGCACAGGACGTCAGGAATGACCTTCTGACGACTGGCAGCCACCCAGTCAGCCAGGCCAGCTCTCCTCCCCAGCACCATGTGCTCTTTTTTTTTTTTTCTTTTTTCTTTTTTATAGCGGGAATTGAACTCAGGACCTTGCGCTTGCCAGGCAGGCGCTTGTGCCGCTGAGCTATATCCCCGGCCTCCATGTGCTCTTGTGCTCAGTTTTCTCACAGGTGTGACAGCACTCTTCAGAATTACTTAAAGCAGTCTCTTAGGCGCGCCTATGTAGACGCATGGTGCTGCCATGGGCTGTGTCCCTCCCGGCACTCCCGGTATTGTAAGCAAAGCCGTACCGAAGGTCTTGCCCCTGCTCAGGTGTCCCTGATGCCAAGGTCTGCATCTCTGACCTGGCAGAGAAGAAGGCAGAAGTGGATGCGTTCCCGCTTTGTGGTCACCTAGTGTCCCATGAATGAGCAGATTTCCTCCGAAGCTCCGGAGGCTGCCCAGATTTGTGGCGACAGGTACAGGATAAAAAGCTACGGCAGGGGCTGGGGATTTATTTAGCTCAGCGGCACAGCGCCTGCCTGGCAAGCGCAAGGTCCTGAGTTCGATTCCCGGTACCGGGGAAAAAAAAGCAAAAACAAAACAAAACAAAAAGGTACGGCAAAGCCGGCTTCCATATCCATGGGCAGCTCCATGTCATCCACATCAACAAGATCTCCTGAGGGCTAACAGGCTCCAGACAGGCATGCAGGGTGCCTTTGGGAAGCCCCAAGGGACAGTAGGGGGTGCTCACACTGGACAAGTCACCACGTCCATCCGCACCAGGCTGCAGGACAAGGAACATGATCAAGGCCCCATACAGAGTCAAATTCAAGTTCCCTGGCCACCACGTGGGGCTTCACCAAGTTCAATGCAGACTAATTTGAAGACATGGTGGTGAGAAGCACCTCACCCCTGGTGGCTGTAGGGTGAAATACATCTCGAATCCTGGTCCCCGGGTAAGTGGCAGGCCATGCACTCCAGAAAGTTTCCACTGTGCCATCCACTCCTTCATAACAAGTTCATCAATGAATATTATCTCTGCCCATGTTAAAAATAAATAAATAAATAAATAGATAAAGGGGCTGGGGGTTTAGCTCAGCTGCACAGCACCTGCCTGGCAAGTGCGAGGTCGTGAGTTTGATTCCTGGTACCAGAAAAAAAATTTTTTTAAATTGCTTACATAAAAAAAATTGCTTACATAAAAAAAAAATTACTTAAAGCAGCTGGGCATGGTGCCTCACACCTGTAATCCCAGCACTTGGGCGGCTGAGGCAGGAGGATTGTCCCAAGTTCGAGACCAGCCTGAGCTACAAAGTGAGCTCAAGGCCAGCCTGAACTGCATAGTGAAATCCTGTCTCAAAAAAGACCAAAAAAAAAATTACCAGTTAGCTGGGCATGGTAACACATGCCTGATGTCCCAACACTCTAGGAGGCTGAAGCTGGACCACAAGTTTGAACTCAGCATGGCAAATTAGTGACTTTGGGAGACCCTGTCTCAAAATTTAAAAAAAGGGCTAAGGATGTAGCTCCCTGGGAAGACCTGGGTTCAATCCCCAGTACCAGGTACAGTGGCATATGCTTGTAGTCTCAGCTACTCAGGAGGCTGAGGCAAGAGGATTAGTTGACTCCAGGCATTTAAGACTAGTGTGGGCAACACAGTGAGGCCCTATCTCCCCACCTCAAAATACATATGTGTAGCAGAAAATGTGCCCCCACCCCGCCAGTATATTTCAGTTTGTTAGTTGCCCAGGTAAAGTTCTGGTTACAGTTCCTGTTACTTTTGTTTCTTAGAAACAGTTGGTCACTGTGATGGCTAGATGGTCACTATGATGCACTCTGTAAGAACCAATCCCCAATTGACAAGCTGTTCTGCTTCTGTACTTCCTGCTTGCTTATCCCATATGAGCCCAGGACCACCAGAGATCAGGGCCTGATATTTTGGGAATGATCTCAATCAGTGCCTGGCAATGTAAAATAAATCTGCCTCCAAATTCTGGGTGTTGTTTCAGTGCTTCTGCCTGCCGTTGCAGTCAAACCTTGGTTTGCAAGCATGAGTCATCCCAAAAACATGTAATCCAAAGTACTTGTATATCAAAGCAAACTTCTCCATAAGAAATAATGGAAACTCAAATGATTCATTCCACAACCCAAAAATATTCATATAAAAATGATTACAATAGTGTAATATAATACAAAATATAAAGGAAAATTAGTTAACCTGCATTTACCTTTGAAAACCTTCATGTTGGTATGAGAGAGACAAGAAAGAATTCGCAAACATCTCTAGTACATTTTAACCTGATAAATGAGTTATGTCCCTCAATACTCGTATGTGATGACAAACGTTACGTGCTCACAACCGGTGCTCACACACACCCTCCCTCTGTCTCTCTCTCTCTTGCTGCTTTGATGTGCAAGTGCTTTCGACTGTAAGCAGAATTATTCTCACAAACCATATAGGTAGATAGATAGAAAGATTTGAAGAAGAGTAGCGGGTTGTGTGTTATCTTCCTAGCTAGAATCTTTTCTTGCCTCTTTCTAGCTTCCAGTACGTGCTGGCAGTCTTTGGCTCTCCTTGGATTGTGGATCCATGTCTCCAATGTCTGCCTCTGTGTCATATGGCATTCTCCTTTCTATGTGTCTGTGTCCCAATTTCCCTTTCTTGAAACAGCACAACAGTAGTTGGATTAGGGCCCATCCTCATTCAATATGACCTCATTTTAACTTGATTACATGTGCAGTTTTTTATTTCCAAATAAGGTCAAATTTACAAGAACTAAGGAAGGCTGGGCATGTTGGTGCATGTCTGTAATCCTAGCATTTGGGAGGCTGAGGCAGGAGGACTGCCCTGAGTTCAAAGACATCCTGGGCTACATAGTGAGTTCAAGGCCAGCCTGAACTACATAGTGAGACCCTGTCTCAGAAATACATACATACATACATACATACATACATACATACTGAGGGGAAAGGGTTACGATTGAAACATATCTTTGGGGTGGGAACAAATTTTTGCCCAGTATAAATAGTAAGAAGTAAAGGGAATTCTAAAAAATGAAGGGTAGTGGACATAAGGAGTGGCCACTATTACACAAGTTTAGACAGAGCATACAAGAAAAAGCCTCCCTCCTTCCTGGGCGGGAGATTCACAACTCTTTGGAGCAGCCACAGAATTCCCTAAGATGCCACTCTGGTCAGACTTCTTGGAAATTTTCCCTCAAGGTGCCAGGGAAAGCTGTTCATGACAAGGTGCCTCCCTGGAGGGACTCCACTATAAAGCCATCCAAGGATGGTTCCAGGGGAGCTGCTGGCCAGTAGGTACTGATGGCCACCGTGATGGGAGGTGCAGAAGCTGCAGGTGCCGGAGAAGGTGGGTGCTGGGGAACCCACTGACACTTCAGAGCCTATCAGCAGTGCTCAATGCAACCAGAAAGCAAAACTTTTTTCTTCTGGGCTGAGTATGTAGGACTGGCAGAGTGCTTGCCTAGCATGCAAGAAGCCCTCCATTTGATCTCCAGCACCCAAAAATAGAAAAAAACACCCTTTCTTCCTGTAATGTCTTCCTTGCCAGTGTACTGGAAAACCTTAACACCAGCTGGCAAAGAAATCTTAAAGATCTTAGATCTATTTTCACTGAGCAGAGGGAAAGGGTAAATTCAAGGGGTAGGGGAAAAAAATAAAAAGGGCTAAGGATGTAGCTCAGTGGTAGAGCACTTGCCTAGTGTGAGATTAGTAAGGTAGGACTTGAATTCACTGGCCAGCATGGTCCTCCTAGCACTCAGGAGGCTGAGGCAGGATTGCTGGAGTTTGAGGTCAGCTTAGGCTATACTGTGAGATCAAGGTCAGCCTACCCTACATAGTGAGACCTTGTCTAAAAAAACAAAGCAAAACAAGAATCTCACTGTGGGGAGCAGCTGAAGCTGGAGATCAATCACATGAGCAGGGCTAAAGCAAGGCCAGCCCCGAGAACACAGAGCGCCCGAGGGGAGCCATATGAACAAGCTGTTCCAGCACCAGCAATGTGAGGTGCTCGAGGCCAGCCAGGCAAACAAGTTGTTAGGCAGAGGGGTTTCAACTGAATCAAAACCCTACTCCCTGTGTGTAAATAAACTTGATGCAGTTGTTGGGCAGTTCTTTTTTCTCCCACCAGGAGAGGAGGCTCCACCTGACCTCAGCTTTCTACATTCTGACTCTTGTTTCCACTTCTTCATCCTCCACTGTCCTCCTCCTGGGAAATTTGAGAGCTGCACTGGACAAGGCACCTCACATTGTTTTCTCTGCTCCTGAAGGCTTCCACCCTGGGGCCTGGGAAGGATTTGTGCGTTTAAACGTTCAGTGTCTTAAGGCTGAGACTACTGTACTCTCTTAAGCACTCCCACCTAAATAAAGCATCAGCACACTGCAAGGAACATCTTGAGGCACCACACTGCCAGCTGGAAAAGCTGCTGCCTGCTCCATCAGACATCTCACAAAGCCCTCTTAATTGTTTTTTGTCTTTTTGAGACACTGTCTTGCTGTCTAATTCAGGCTAGCCTTGAACTCGCTACGTAGCCCAAGCTGCCTCAAACTCAGGGCAATCCTCCAGCCTCTGCCTGCGTGGTGGGATTACAAGTGTCACTACCACAACCAGACCACTGGACTGCCTTTTTTTTTTTTTTTTTTTTTTTGCGAGGGGGAGGGCGGGTGGAGACAGGGTATCACTGTGTAGTCCAGCCTGGCCTGGAACTCCAGGCAATCCTCCTGCCTCAGCCTCCCACGTGCTGGGATTATACCACCACACCTGGCCATCTGCATCCTGATTTTAGACATAGGGCTCTAGGTTTCAAGTTCAAGGCCAGCTTGTGCAATTTAGTGAGA
>NW_004955760.1:0-1024 GCF_000276665.1 Chinchilla lanigera
AGCAGAGGATGACTGTTCTGGCTACTTCAGGCTGAGGGGTGTCATAGCTGTGAATAGAACTCTGAGATACTCTCTAGATGTGACCCTATAGTCAATCTAAAGGCCCTTGGTAGATGTCATGTGTTGTCCTCCTGGGTAGGCATATAGTATTAAGTCTGTAGCCAGTTAGTATGCATGGTCCAAACAATAAAATCACCACATCTGTTATTCATATAACCAAAAAATGTTTTTTTTTTTTACCAGGGAGAACCAGTAATATCGTCCCACAGAGAGGTGAAGGAGAAGATCCAGGGAGTTTCAGAATCCAACATGGCATTAGCCTGTCATTTAATATCTGTAAAAACCATCAAGGTACTAGGAAAAGTTTCAGGAATATACATACAACATTTAGGTTTTATACTTGTACAAGTACTTCTTTGTGCTGCTGTCAGGATGTCTAAGGCCATCTGATTTTGGGGCACAGCTTTGTCTCATTAATTTTATTTTTTATTTAGGAGACAGAGACCAGTCAAGGTAGCAGTTAAGGCTCACTGGGTGCTTGACAAGGGCAGAAAGCTCCATATCTTGCAAGATATTTGTTGCAGTGACTCTGCATATTCTTGTGCCCACACTAGAAAGGAAGTCTTTTATAGGTTCAAGGGAGTATTGGGATAATTGCCCACTCTCAGAAATCGTCTCTGGTTCTCAGGCCTGAGTTGGGTGTGATGTATCCAGGAGTCTAGGCCTGCTATCTTAACAGCTGATGGAGTTGAGAGGATCACTGGTATTGTCCCTCCCTCTCAAAATGGTCTTTAAGACACTTTGTTAGCTCATTTGGTGTTTTCTACACTGAATAACCACCACTTTGCAGGGCATACAGTCACATGATAAAAGTTTATCTGTCTGTTTTGCTTTTACTTTTCCCCTGGGTATTTAAGACCAAGTTAAAAGGACACCCTTGTCGGTCAGAATTATCCTCTTGCTGTTTGTAAAGATGAGGTAAGTCTCCTCAGGCATTACTTTTGGAACTATGTAGAGTTTTTCA
>NW_004955760.1:4486-5689 GCF_000276665.1 Chinchilla lanigera
TGTAACACTAGTAAGAATTATTTCTTCAGGCAAAGAAAGTCTGAACATAGGATAATTTTGACCATTTTTCTTCTTTCTTACACTATCGTTCTAGTTGTAAAATAGTATCATAATTAATAATTTTCCTACGTATTCCATTTTGTTTGTAGGGGATAGTCTGGCCATGAGCAGGTACAGAAAAATATTAAATATCTCTTTTTTAATATGTGTGGACTGAACATCTTTCAGTGCTTGAGAATACTTTCTAAAGAAGTAAGAGACTTTGACATTGAATGTTCCATTTTGAAATGCAAGGGAAAAAAAGGCACCCCTTGATTTCTACTTGATTTGTGTATTCTTAAGACATCCCCTGAGTTGGCTCAGCTTCACGGCAGGTGGCTACCATCTGGAGAGGATCAGGTGATAAGTCCAGCAAGACTATGCACCCTTTTACTGGCACATGACTATCTTCCTGGGAACTCGACTTTAGCCTATGTTACAATTTATTTCATCTATAATGATACAATCCTGTTTAAAGAAGGAAGCATTGCTAGCAAGATCAATAGTCAAGAGATCTAAACCATTCCTTTCTAATTCTTTGAGAAAGAACGAATTATGTGAAAGAGGAAGTGAGAAATAGTGGGAGCACTTTTCACCCTGTAAAGGAAGTCACCTGTAGACATAGACAGAAGCAAACAAATGGCTTCAGGAATTCCATCCTAGGATCTACGGTGCAGAGACATTGGTGACATTTGTGTTATCTATATCACCACCTAAGGCAACTTTTCTAGCAGCAAGAAAAGGCTATGCTTTGTTTAAATCTGCCCAGTTGTAATCCCTGCACTCGGGAGGCTGAGGCAGGATCATTGTGAGTTTGAGGCAAACCTGGGCTACAAAGTGAGTTCAAGACCAGCCTCAACTATATAGGGAGACCCTGTCTCAAAAAGACAAAAAAAAAAAAATAAAGTTTGATCTTAAAGTTCTGCCTATGAAGCTCACAGGTAGAATTCGTACTAGCCACCTAACAACCACAATTTACAAGTCAGTAAAGGTGTGTCCATTAGTTTTTACATGTACATGAAAAAAGAGAAAGGCTGACTAAAACTCCCTTCTTTACTCTTAGCATATGTAAGGCACAAGTGTAAATTTCTTTCCTTATAGCTGTTCTCTTCTCTGAAAGGCAAACAGTTGTTGCCAGCTGCCTCAGTTTAACCTCCTGGAGGG
>NW_004955760.1:7459-11679 GCF_000276665.1 Chinchilla lanigera
AGCAACCAGTAAGATTATAAGTATAGCTGCTTAGGTAATATTGATCCAACGGGGAAGCAAGTCATGTAGGGAGCAGGCATGGAAAGAGCAAAGAACTTCTCAGGTAGGTGATGGATCTGGAGGTCTTTGTTACCCACTGAGAACTATCTAGAACTACCCATTGCCAACTATATAGAATTTATTAGACAGGGGTTATTACTTATCTCATTCCTTGGGCAGTATGTAGGCCTGGTCCTTTTGCTGTTATTTTAGCTTCCAACTGATGCATCTCTGGCTTCAGTTGTTCATTTTCATCTTTTGTCCTGCCTCTGTCCAGGACCTAGCTCTGTCTCACTACTTGATTTTAGAGACCATGCTTTTAGCCTTTCCCCATTCAGTGTAATGCTTTCCAAGGGTTTCTTGTATGTAGTCTTTATTATATGTGGTATGATCCTTCAGTACCTAGTCCTTTGGGACTTTTATCATGAGCCTATTTAAACTTTGTAGATTCCTTCTGGATGAATACAGATAATGATGTGATTTTATCCTTGATTGTATTACATGCTGTGTAACATTTATTGATTGGTGTAAACTGAACCATTCTGCATCTGTGGGATGCAAATAGCTTGATCATAGTGTATGATCTATTTAATATGTTGTTGAATTCAGTTTGCAAGTATTTTGTCAAGGATTTTGCAGCTATATTCATGAAGATATTGGTGAATAGTTTTCTGTTTTCTTATGTCCTTTTCCATTTTTAGTATTGATACAGGGGAAAGAAACACCTGACCTGCTGGACATCTGTGATAAGTTCACATTCTCTAAAATTGAAAAAAAAAATTAGAAACAGCAGAGGTTAAGAGCAGAATATATTTATTGAAGGAAAGAAAGCTTCTGTCTGAGAGAGAGAAACAGAAGGGGACTGTCTTGGTGACTTTTCTCTCATTGCTGAGACAAAATACCTGACGCCCACAATAAAGGAAGGAAAGCTTTATTTAGCTTACAGTTTATGGAGGTTTCAGTCCATACTTGGCTGCCTCCAAGGCAGAGTGGCACATGGCAGAGGGCAGCCATTCACAGTGGTGAAGGACAGCAAAAACAACAAGAGCAAAAAGGTAGGAGTGGCAGAGAGCAAGCCTCTTTCCCTCTGTTATATTGTATTCAAACTACCCACTCCAGGGGCATGTGTACCACTCACACCCATAATCCAAGCATTGGACTAGGGATCAATGAGAAATCTAGAAGCCAGCCCCATGACTGCATGAGTATCTGGGGGAACATGCAGACATAAACCTTAACAGGGACCCAGGTGTGTTGCCAAGAACTGTGATTTTTCTAGGGATTTTATACAACAAATCCACAACGTGAGGTGGGTCCAAGGTGGGAAACATGGGACATCGCAAGGTGGGCATGAAGTGGGACAAAATCATGGTGAACCAATTAGATTATAAATATAATGGCTTAGGTAAAATTGATTAAATCAGGATCAAATGGGGAAGGGAGTCATGTAGCAAGAGGGCATGAACACAGCATAGGAGCTTTTCCTGTACAGGGTTCTGTTAGTGACTCTTCCTTCCTTTCTCAAGGTGACAGAGACCTACTTAAAATATCCATCCCCGATATTTCTCCCTGTGGAGCTATTTGGATACATTCATTTTATCTTTAGTCTTAAGGTCTGGCTCACCGCTGGAGGTGTGAGTCTCTCTCACAGTTGCAAGGCATCTCCTCTTTCTCACTGGTTCTTGTGAGGGCCTAGCCCTATCTGACTGCCTATGATAGTTCTGTCTCTCTGAGTTGCCTACAACGGAATCAGGGTGTTACTGGCCTCATAGAATTGATTTGGAACTATCCTTCCTTTTGTATTTCATGGAATCATTTGAAGAGCATTGTTAGTTCTTCTTTAACTGTTTGATCACTATTACTTGTAAGTGCCTATGTACTTGGGGTTTTATTTTGTGGGATATCACTTAAAACTGCTTCAATCTCAGTAACTGCATTTTTTGTCTACTTAGGTTTTCTGTGTGTTTTGGTTTCATTTTAGTACCTCATATGTGCCAAGATATTCACTTCTTTTCTAGATGCTCCACTTTATTAGAATATGGGTTTTGAAAATAAGTGCTAATGATCATCTGTCTTTCACAGGTGTCTGTTTTCCCACCTCTCTTTTCCTTTCTAGTTGTGTTGGTTGAGACACATTCTCTCTCTTTCAGCAATTTTTTTTGGATAAGAATTTTGCAGTGTTTTCTAAGAGGCAACTGATGTGACTGTGCTGGGACCGTGTGGCTGTCAGAGTGGACACTGAGGCCTGAGTGGTCACTGTCCCTTTAAAGGGAGACGGAATGTTTATCCTTTGTCCTGGGTCACAAGGGAGCTCAGGTAAAGGAAGGACAGGTGGAGCCAGGCAGAGGCAGAGGGGAGAGTTGGGCTGTGCTCAGGAGAGAGGCTGTGGGGCCAGTGAGGTGGAAGTGTAGAGACTCTGATGCAGCTTGCAGTGGGAATCCCGAGTGAGTGTGCAGGTTGAGGCTATGCGTAAGGGACTGAGGAGGACCAGGACTTTCCAGACACAGCGATGACCTGCACCACCCCCCCGCCCCTTGGAGTTTGGTTACCATGAACAGTAGTTCTCTGAGCTTGTCAGACTTTCTTTAAGGGATGCTGTAGTCACAGTATTGAGAATTTTTAAATAATTCTGCATATCGTCCTGTCCCTTGTGCTTTCTCATCTTGACCATGGGGCTCACGCCTGAGTTGGGCTTCACTGAGCTGAATCCCCTCACAAGTGGGCTCAGTCTGGGAAGAAGCTGCTGCCCAATTCTTCCTCCGTGAGGCCAGGTTTGTGGGAGCCACTGCCTAGTCGGTGGGCTAACCAAGCCTGCTGCAGACCACTAGGCCTGCCAGGTTCTTCCCAAATGTATCAGGCATGTCTTCCATTGGCCAGAGGCCTTAAAAGACCAGCAGCAGGCAATTTCCAGGCCTCTGGGTGTTTGTCAGTCTCTGGGATCATGGACTACTTGGAAAGTTTGTCTCCCTTTAGTTCTCCTTACTGGTGTTACCTGAGGACTATAACAAGTCTCTCTGTTCCCTCAGGCGCTCTCCACAGAGAACCTCTGCACTGTCTGGGTCGCTGGGAATTTGAGTCCTCTTACTGGCGAGTGGTGACCGACTGGAGAGTGGAGGCCTCGCCCTTGGTGGGACCAGGCGACTTCGTCGGTCCGGTTTGAGTTGCATTTAGGATTTAAGGACTCAGCGTGCAAGCACTCAGTGCTAGGGCCGGTAAAGTGCCAGTCCCGTTAAATGGTAGCAAGTAGTTCATGTCCTGTGTTGGTATTTCCGGTCTTCAGGGTCCCATTCTTTGAAAAAGACCAGATGCAAGGAGCTTTCCTTCTCATTTGAAACATGGCAAACATTATCTGAGCCCAAGGCAATTACCTGAATGTTTATTCACCTCTTCATCTGATTCAGGTTTTTCCACTGATTGTATTATTATTGTTCACATGTGTACACTGTCTGTCCTCTCTCTAATGAGAGTGGGTTACTTTTATTAGTGTTCACTCCTGTATACTGGGTGCCCTCTCTCTGATGAGGGTGGGTTATATTTATTAGTGTTCATGCCTGTATACTGCGTGCTCTCTCTCTCTGATGAAGGACTGTTACCGAAGAGGGTTCTTTCTGCAGAAAAGTGTTCCCCTAGCGCTGATGGTCAGTGACCTTTCTGGGGTTGTACAGGTGTGGCCACTGCACCCAGTGCCATTTCGGTGAGGTTTGCTGTTGGCCCTTGAACTGCATCTCCAGAGGAAACTCAGTGTTCTGTGCAGAACAGGACTCAACCCTGTTCTGACTGCTACCAGATTTGTCCCCTCTGGGCTGGGGTGTGATTAGGGGCAGATCTTGTGGTTAGTGTGCTCCACGCCCTGGGTGCAATTCCCAGCAGCAAGTAAGGAAATGAAAATTTGGTATAAACTCATTGGTTTCCACGAACAGAAAAAGTCTCCTCAAAAGACTTTCTGGTGACAGTGAATTAGTCATTATGACTTCTGTGCTTCTGTGTGCTGTGTGTGTGTAAGGAGCCAGTCTCAGCCTTCCACAGCAGTGAAAGTGAACAAGCCCTCCTGGGCGAGAGCAGCGCAGTGCCCCTGCCGGCCCCATGTGCACCCCGCTGAGGGGCCCATTCTCCCCTGACTTAGTTGGGTTGTGTCCTTCAAGAGGTGGGTCCCCTTAAGTGACCCGATGGTGTATTCCTGG
>NW_004955760.1:13304-23080 GCF_000276665.1 Chinchilla lanigera
TTTGTGTTCTGTGTGAAGTCCAATCCCAGGGCATCGGGGGAGGGTGGGTTCTAGTCAGGGCTCTGCTTCACTTTTCAACTGTGTGATTCGGAAGAATCAGGAATGTTTCAAACTGAGAATCTCTGTGTTAGTCACGAGTTATCCTGAGCTCATCTGGAAGTGGCCGTCTGCGCCCTGCCCTGTGTGGACGTGCAGACCGCACCACGCCCCCACACCCTCACCCCAGCTCCCTTGGTCCCTGTGCACTGTCTGCTGCTTGCTCACCTTGGACACCTCGACTTCAAAGCTGCTTCCTTGCAGTCCCTCAGCTGCTGAAGAGCAGGGCTGGAGCACGCAGTCAGAGGACAGCAGAGCTGAGCGTCCAGTCCCTTTCCTCAGCATCCACACCTCCAGAGTTTCTGTCCAGGAGCAAAAGTGGCACTGTCTCCTCTAGTCTTTGAGTCCCAGCACCTTCCTGTCTGGGGCTGAGCACATCCTGACGCCTGAACTCGGGCCCAGTGCACTGTGCCTGGGCTTGATTCTCTGCCTCGCTCACGGCTCCTCGCTCTGTTGTCTGGTTACTTCTGTCTTTGCAGTCACACATGGTTCTATCTCAGGAGCCTCGTGTGACCCAGAGACCCAAGATCCTCAGTGCTCTGTAGGGACGCAAGGGTCCCCTGACTGTGCAGACTTGGCCACGTGAGCAGCTGAGCACCAGCCAGGGTTGGGGAGGTGTCTGAGGGTGACCCGAATGGAGTCTCATGAGATGAACTGCTGAGTGGGAGGCAGCAGTGGTGACGTTTCTCACCTTAACCGTGGGGCTCTCACTGATTATCCAGGCAGGGATTACAGTGTCCTCTGTGCATAAGAGGCCAGCTCCAGAGGAAACTGAAAACCCAGCGAAGAAGGTGATGGTGACTCCTTCTAGGTGGGATGACATGGGGAAGGAGGCGGCCAGCAAGAGCAGCACACCCTCCTGGGCCCGCGACCACAAGGCCAGCGCAATGTTGCCAGAGAAGACTGCTGCTCCCTCCCCACCACATTGGGGTAAATGTAGGTGTCCCCCTGATGTGAGCCTCTGGGCACCACACACACTGTCTGGATAGACACGGGGTGATCAGGATGGGCAATTGAGGCTGTGTTTTTGTATAGTGTGGACACCGATCACCATCAGCTGGAAGCAGATGCCACTGTCCTGGGCTCCTCCAGAGCCTGGCTGTCTGTCCCTTGCCTGTGACTCTCCATCCTGGTGTTTCCCAAAGAGCTGTACAAGACTCACTGCGGATGCTTCCGGTGGTGCAGTTTTTACTGTCCAGCTGCATGCCGGGCCAGGCTCTGGCAAGCACTGGTGTTATCTCCAGCACACCCGGGTCAGCCAGCGCCAGCCCCAGGCCCAGGTTCCCCACTGCTCACACAGCACTTTATTATGGCCCTGCACAGAACCTGAGCTTTACAACGTTACTGCTTTGCACAAATACCCCGCTCCCTCGCCGTGCTGCAGGCATCTCTGTGCGAGTCAATCTTGCCTCAGAGAGCTGCGGTACAACTCTTAGAAGCCCACAGAGTTTTTGACTTGACAGCAGACACTGGGTTCACGTGGACGTCACATGCTCCACACTGCTCATTGGACAATGAAATCTTGAAGGACACTTGCTGCTGCCCCACAGGCCACAGAGTGAGTGGTGTGGCCTCCTCCGCACAGAGAGCAGCGTCCTCGCTGCAGGGAGGGTCGTGGGCTGGTGTCAGGGGTGCCGGAGTCCCGGCTCCTGTGCAGTGTTCAGATTGCGACCCTGGCCCAGGTTTCCAGTGAGTTAAATGAAGACACCTCGAGTTGATGTGTGAATCCCTGGTTAAGATCACGCAACTTGGCTCTGTCCTTGTTTTCCTGTCTCCTGGTCCCAACATAACCCTAGCAATGGGGATGAGGATCCCTAGGAGGTCACATCTCTGTCCTGTGAATGCTCTCAGACCAGGTTTTATTCATGCTCTCTCCCTGCCTCTAGAGCGTTTTCTCCCTTTTTGGTGAACCACCAGGTTACGTAGCCATATATTCCAAATGTGTGCCCTGTTTCCTTTCCCCTTTTCTCAGCCTGCTGAGTGCCCTGGGGGAGGGACTGACGCAGGTCTGTGCCAGATGTCACATGGTTAGGACTTTGAATCCCTCGAAGCCCAAGACCAGAAATAGAGTGACAAGCAAATTGAACGAACCAACTGCTGCACCTTGATGGCCCTCTGTACAGCTTAGGTGTTTGTGCGGGGAATCTCCCGTTAGCAGATGTCGTGTCTCAGAGGTTCACCCAGACACAGCTGTGCAGCTGCACCTCTGCAGACCTGAAAAATGCACCAGGAAACGAGCACTGCCTCTGTGGGCAGAGGGCAGCCACTGTGTAATGTGGGACTAATGTGTAAGCTGTCACAGCCACGTAAAACTGCAAGAAGGAAGCGTGGAGGGTTTGACCACAACCAGGATACCTCTGTGATGGGCTTCAGCTGGGTCACCTCCCTGTGTGAGCGGGGGTGAAAACCACCCCTGAATCTCCAAGGGGTCACTGAGGAGAACCTGTGTGCTGGAGAGAAGGCATGTCAGAGAAGTTGAGAATGATGGATTCTACAATCACTGTGTCACTTTTGGGGAACCAAGGGACATCACAGAGGAAGCCAGCTGCTCTGCACAGGGGTGGGAAGTTCTCACCTTCTGCACAGTGGGTCCTCAGCTCATGGGCTTCACTGGAAAGAAGTCAGGACACATGACAAGTGAACAATTTTCTCAGCACACACATATCTCTAAAAATTGGGCATCCAGACGGTTGCGTGCATAAGAGACATACTTGGAGCTGCTGGCTTGTGGAATTTCTCTGTTTCCCCACAAATGTCTTGCTAAACACTGACTGGGAGGACTCGAAGGAGATTGGTAAAGCAATCTTGGGGTGGCAGGGCACGTGCTCCAGGACGCCATGGGCAGGTGAGATAGGCAGCACCCACAGATGCCTGCCCAGCTGCCTGCAGACTCACTTGGGCTGGGCGGGGGTGGTTGTGAGTTCAGAGGAAGCTGAGTCTGGCCACGTCCAGCCCACTTTCTCCGGAGCTGATCCAGCTCCAGCTCCACGAGTCCGAGGGAGAAAAAAAACATGGCAGAGTGGATGCCACAGCTCCTCGTGGGGCCTTGTCTGCGTCCCGCACCCAGGGCCCTGGGCCCCTTCAGGGTGGAAGCAGGTGAGCAGGGATCTCGCTGCACAGGAGGCTCTGCGGCTCCGTCTGCTCACCAGGTGTGTGATTCTCACATGGCTGTGCCTCGAGTTCCCTCCTCACTCCACGTACTAGGGTTTCTGTGTGAGTTTATAGTCTTGGTAACAGCTTGGACTTCTCCCGATGCCACAGCACCCCTCTCTGGCTTTTCATCCTTACTCCTCCAAGGGTTTTGTCTGCTGCTCCCATCCCATGACTGGTAAGGCATGAAGTGGCCCAAACATTTTTTTTTTTTGTAAAAGATTCCTGGTTTGTTGGGGTTTCTCAATGAGGTTCCACTCTAGACACAATCCTGGTGATGGGACCCCCTAAGTGGGGATGTGAACACATTTAACATGGGGAGACATTTGGTGTCACTGTGCTGATGAAAAGGGAAAATGCACAGACGTGTGAGGCCAGGTCCTGGTGGTTTGCTGTGCCTCTAACCCATGTGAAGCATTTCCTCAGTGATGCACACACCACAGAGACAGCCCCAGTGGTGTGGCGTACCACAGTGCCAAGAGCACAGTTTTCCAAGGGGAACTAAGGGTGTGGGCCCGGAGCACAGGTGATTGAAATCTTGAGGAACAAATCCCTATAGTACCTACATGGGGAAACTATAATGTAGGAGTGTGCATACTCTAAACTAGAAATCTGAATTAGGATTGGAAGTCATGTATTACCAGCTGGTAGGGCCATTTTTGTGTGTCTCCAGGAGTGACCTAAGGGAACAAAATCAGAGTGAGAACTAAATTTTCATGTCCAAACCAATTCCCCAATTAGACAAAATTTGTACGGATAAAGGGATCAACTTAGCAGATGTTTGTATGTTGTTTGTATTGCTGGATTTATCTTGGGTGTCTACATTGTCATTGTTTTGGTATATTTGAGTACTTTAATTATCATAAATTTACAGAAAATAGCTTGCTGTTCAGAAAACTAGGTCACGTGTGTGTGAAATTGACTTGGCCAGGTGAGCCACTCCATAGGGCCAGGCAGCCTGCTCACTCTGTCCTGCAGCTGTCCCTGCCTGCTGGGAGCAGGAGAGAGGGTGGAAGTTTCTAGAGGGTTTGTCTCCTTGAGTTCACCTGCTCTCAGTCACCTTCTTGCAAACGTGGAGGTGTGGGTTTCATTTGTTACTCCCTGAAGATCAATCCTCCAGGAAAATTGGATGGCATTGCTGATGTCATCCGATGCAAAGGTCCCCTCTGGAGATGCCTGCTACAATTCCTCAGTATTGTACCCAAGCTTTAGGTATATGTGTATAAAACTATCAGACACTATCAGACACTATCAGACACTGAGTGCCACCTGGACGGTTTTATATTTGTTACCTATCAGCACATAGCTAGTTATAATTTTAGCTTTAAAAGTTAGAGAAGCAAACACAAAGGACTGATAGTGTTTGCTCCTTCATTTATTTCACTTAAAGTTGGGTGACTTTCTCTCACCATTGTAAAGGAAGAGTTTGGCTCCACTGTTTTTCACCAGTGTGACTGCTTGTGAGGTCCGCCGGAGGAGGGGAGACCCTGGGCATGTGGTGGGGACAGATGAGGCTCTGTCTCTGGGGCTCATCCCTGTTTTCAGGGGCCCTGCCCCACTATCCTGCAGTTCCCATCTCAGCAATTAGATGGGTTCTGCCTGCAAGCCAGGGGAGGGAGTATTATGTGCATCCTTTATCCTTGTGGCCTGTGATACCACCTAGTGACCAGGGATGGCATAATAGCTCACACCTTCCCCTTCCAGGTTGAAGAGACCCCTGATGACTGTGGGACGCTGACTCTGTGCTCAGCAGCCAGCTCTGTTGGGCTCTACACTGGATAATGGAATAGCCAGGCAAAAGATCAGACCTGGCAGCACAAGTTGTGTCTGGAGCCAGGATAATTGCATGGCTTCTTCTTGTAGCTACTAAGCGTTAGAGCATTTCTTCTCCTTCCCACAATCAGGACCGAGGCAATGGGCACTGAAGGAGGCGGTGATGGGAAGGGTTTGTCTAGCATCATGCTGGCATCATGGTTGCTCTGCAGGCGCATGTCTCACCGTGTGGGAACTGAGCATTGCCCTTCTGTGCATGGTGCAGGCGGGTGCACAGTGCCACCTGGACAGGGCCCGTGCAGCTGCCAGATAGCTTGGCAGCAGGCCTGGAGGCTCAGACTGCAAAAGGTCTGCTACGGTTTTCTTGAACCTGTTTTTGTGTTAGATTAACCAAGAGGATACAGTTATGTGGTGGGGCTGAGGGCTATGGCTCAATGGAAAGAACCCTCCCTAGCATGCACAAATCCTAGGGTTCAGTCCCCCACAACACAGACCAACAAAGGGAGGACCAATTTGTAAGAGCACTACAGATTTATTTGAGGCTCCATTCAGAGGAGGAAAGAAATTTCTCACTGTCATGGAGGCCTCATGCCAGCAGTGTGGCTCCCACTCAGATGGGGGCAGATGTGTGTGAGGACCTTGTGCTGTTGCTGTGTAGAAGAATTCTTGATCTGTTTTAAACACTTCCCATCATATAGAAGAAAGCTGGATGTGTCTCACAGAACAGGTGAAGTGGAGGCAACTGTTTTGGCATCACCCCAGGTTGTACTCTTTTTGCAAATAATTTGTATATTATTATACCTATTATAATTATACCTAATTATACTCAATTATACCTATTGCTATTTGAAGCCCAGGGAAGGGATCACAAATGTTGGGTTCAAAAGAGCAGAAACCAGTGGTTTGTGAATGCAGAGCCTAGTGGTTAGAGAGCGACATCCCACCATGCACCGTGTCCCCTCTCGGGTAATGGATGGCTTTGGTTATGCCTATGGATTTGTCCTAGAAATACATTATGCACTTGGATCTTGTCTGAATGAGAGGGGAAATATAGTTAGGCTAGACTTCTTGTCAATTTCATGAACATAGGATTCTGAAGCCTCCCATTTCAGGGATGGACATCAAGGATTTCAGAAACAAGGTAAATGTGAATGGTTGCTCAAGATTTGCTTCAGGTCATATTTACACATCATAAAGGGGTTTTCTTGAGATTTTGGAAGAGTCTCAGGCCAGAGCTTTAGAGTTTAATAGTACAGTATCAAAAAATTTCAGTATAAAACCCCAGTGGCTCCCTGTCCCTGGGCATCCTCTCTTGATCCCTGCTCCTGGACTCTTACCCAGCATTCAATATGCAGGACAGGCACTGTACATCCGCACAGCCAGGACTGCAAGCTGGCCTCCCTGGTGCTCTCTCACACCACTTTGTTGTGATTATGTCCTGACACGGCTGGGAGATTTTACCGTTTTCCTGTTGAGCTTTTGGTGGTCAACTACTCAGGCTGGGAAAATTTCAGCTCCAGAGTTGTGCGTGTGGACATCTGTGGAGCAGCCTTACTGTGCTCTAAGCATCTGCTTCTTGGTGTGAAAATATCGCTTCCAAGAGACTCATCCAGGAGGACAGTGAGGTGACAGGTGACGCCCATGGTGATGGGCCACCGCCTCCAGGGCTCTCAGGTTGGGTGTGAATGGGAGCAGGACTTGTCCAGTTTCCTTCTCTGAAATTTTGAACTTTACATTTTAACAAATTGTCTTTGAGTTCCTCATAAGAAGTTGTATTCTAAAGCTATCTGTGTATGATGAGCTGAAATTTCTCCTTTAGTTTCACAGCTTAGTGAAGAAATAGGATCCTAGATAATTAGCTTGCTGGTTGAGACAAAGGTTTAAAGGAAGTGTATGATCCAGCCCTTTTCTTCATGGAAGAGAGCACAATCACTGTCATAGATGCTGCTGACAGCTCTTGCTTACCCTTTTCTAAATGTTAAGACTTAAATGCTCATGTGAATGCAGCACAGTAATGCCCAGGACGTGCTCGTGAGGTTTCTGGTGAGTGAGCTGCGATGTTAGCTTGCAGCACACACTGTGGACCCTCATCTCACTCAGCGTCCCTGTGCTCTGTTCTGCAGCCCCGAAGGACCACAAGAGAGTGGACAGAGCAGTGGGTGCAGCCTCAGGCCCAGAGAACACAGCACTCCCAGGCTCCTCAGCATGCAGACAACCTCCATCCAGAAGTCTCCTTCCAAAGAAGCCTCATCCTTTTGCTAACATCCCAGGAGCCAATCCAGCTATTAAAAAGTCACCTTCGGGCTTCAGGGGCCCCATCCCCAAGAGGCCTTGGCTCTGGGAGGCCCCAGCAGGCATCTCAGCTGCCAGGCAGGAGGGACCAAAGCCATTTCCTCTGGCAAGGAGTCCAAACAGCCGCCGTGTTCTGCAGTTCTGCCTGGAGCTGAGAGGAGCCCTGGGGTGACTTCAGTCCCCACAGCTTCTGCAGCCCCTGGACTCCTCAAGGCGGCGAGTCCTGCCCTGTCACAGCCAGAGTCCCAAATTCACCCAAATACAAGGTGCTCCTTGGAGGAGATTCTGTGGAAAGCGTGGGCCGTTCTCCTATGATGTGCTGTGTGGAGGGGGCGCCTTCCACCCACAGTGCACTTCACGACTGTCCTGCTCTTTGCAAACCCCAACAACTGCACATGCAGACTGTTGGTCTGGCCCCTTTTCTGTTCTGTCCAGAGTCTGTGAAAGTGGTGACTGAGGCCTGACTGAAAGCAAGGCCGGAAGAGCTGCCCTCCACCTTGAGAAGATGTTTAGCTTGTGCCGAGTTACAGATATTCACCACAGGAGGAAGTGCCGCAGCATCACTTTCCACCTTGAGGATCCCGGACATCAGGTGTGTGCGTCAGGCCGGAGTGGACCTGATGCAGCAGCAATGAGCACCTGGTCTCAGCCAGCTGAGGTTCACACAATACGCCCAACACCCATGGGAGACATTTGTGTCCTCCCATTCAGGATCCTTTGCTCTCCTCCTCCCTGGGTTTCCTGTGGATCTCGTTGGCACCTGCACCTCTTGAGTAGATCAGACCAAACAGTGCTGAAATCCCATGTCTGCCACTGGCTGGCTTCTCCCTAAAGTTGGACCTCTGTATCCCAGTGTGGAGAAGGTCCGTTTTCCAGCTCCAGACCACCTTTCCTGCTCATTTTCTTACTGTCCTCCAGCTGAGGCTTCTGTCCCATGCTGTGGGCCACACCTTACAGTTCTCAGCCTCAGCTTGGAGGGTGGAAGGGATGAGCCCCCAACCTGGCCTGGCCCGGCCCTCACACCTCCTGCCTTGGGCTATTTTCTAGGGTACTCTCCATCAGCTCTGGTCCTGCCCAATGTTTTATTTATGTATCTTTTGAAAGCCATAAGACTAATTATAGTGAAACAGTCTCATAATGTTCCATGCTGTACATTTCAACAAACATGAGCCAAACACAGCAAGACATAAATCCAAGTTTGGGTGTGTTCTCAAAATAAAAGATTCAAGAAAAAATCCATTGTCATGTGGCACAACGTGAAAATCAGAATACGGGATCAATGCCCTGGGATTTCTTTTGTGCTCTGTGCTTTCTAATTATCACCCCGTGGTCATGGAGCCAGCCTTAGATGATATCAGAACTCCCATCCCATGAGCCCGTTTGGTATCACAGTGCTCCTTGTGCTGCACTCAGAACTCATACTGAACAATGACATGTGGGTGGTTTTGGCAGGTGAGCTTTTCAACTTGTCTCTCAAGTCTTTGTCCACAAGAAACAAGATGACACAGAAGTGCTACTTGTCTGTGCTTTAGGACCAGGCTCAAAGGTGCTGGCTGCACCTCGCATGGTCAGCGAGGCCTGGTAGAGGGGCTGGATCTCATCCTCCTTTCTTCCTAAAAACCTGTTTGGCTTGTCTCCCACCTTGAGTCTGGGATGTTTCTGGAGGCTGCTGTGTGTTCAGCACAGTCCATGCAGCGTAGCCGTGAAGTCAGCTCTTGGCTGGGCCAGGCTGGTGCTTCGTCTTGAGAGTCTCCTATGGAGCTGGACGGGGCCCTGCAGGGTGTGGCTAAGTACTGCCCTCTGCAGGGCTTAGGGTCTGTGGCTGCGGCCCTTGCCCTCTGACAGGACTCATGCTGCTTTGCTGACATACATCGCTGCAAATTAGCAAATAATTGTCCACTTTCCAGTAGTGATGGGATGACAACTGTTCATAGGGTGTTATGGTTTATGTCTGTGTGTCCCTCCAAAGCCTCCTGCGGCCCTGGGCCAGGCTTTTAGAGTTTGAATATGGGTGTGACAGCTGCACCCACCCTGGAGTGTATAGTTTGCATATGTAAGGGAGAGGAAGAAGTGCTTGAGGGGATTCATCCCCCAGTCCGCCTTGGTGGATCCTTGTGGCTTGGCTGTGTGCTGCGGCCCTGAGATGCAGCCCTCTGCCACATGCCACTCTGCCTTATAATCTGCCAAGTACGGATTGAAACTTCCATGAACTGTAAACGAAATAAACCTTTCCTTCCTTAATTTTGGGCATCAGGTATTTTGTCCCAGCAGCGGGGGAAACAGTAACCAAGACAGAATTTGGTACCAGGAGTGGGGTCGTTGCTGTGACTATACCTGACCATGTGGTTCAAGAGCCTTGGGAAATGGCTTTTGGGAAGAGTTTGGAAAGGTTCAGAGATGTCGCCTAAGAGAGTACAGCTCAAGAGCCTTCGGCTGTTCTGTTTGGGAGATTCTGGTCAGAGCTC
>NW_004955760.1:24386-25811 GCF_000276665.1 Chinchilla lanigera
GGGGCCAGGGGTGGAATGTTATGGTTTATGTCTGTGTGTCCCCCCAAAGCCTCCTGCGGCCCTGGGCCAGGCTTTTAGAGTTTGAATATGGGTGTGAGAGCTGCACCCGCCCTGGAGTGGATAGTTTGCATATGTAAGGGAGAGGAAGAAGTGCTTGAGGGGATTCCTTCCCCATTCCGCCCTGGTGGGTGCTTGCGGCTTGGCTGTGTGCTGCCACCCTGAGATGTAGCCCTCTGCCATCTGCCACTCTGCCTTATAATCTGCCAAGTACGGATTGAAACTTCCACTAACTGTAAGCGAAATAAACCTTTCCTTCCTTAATATTGGGCATCAGGTATTTTGTTCCAGCAGCGAGAAAAAAGTAACCAAGACATAGGGGCTCTTCCATCGAGTTGTGTGTGAGGAAATCTCCCTTGAGGAACTGGTGAGGACAGCGCCAGAGGAAGTTAGGTTTAAAGAGCTTTCCATGTGGAAACAGAGGCCAACAAAATCTGTGAAGGCAGATGGCAAATGGTAGCTTGAGTGCCTGGAGGTTCAGCTGTTGAGAATTATCTGCTCTTTGCAGGGGGATGTGTTTTGTGCTTAGAACTCAGGGTTTAAGGCTTTGATTTTGTGTTTATCATTTTAGGGGATCAGGTCCCAACATAAAGGGCAGAATGACAGTAAGAATGGTCCATGAATGATACCATGAGGCTGAGTGTGGTGTTCCATGCTTGTAATCCCAGCACTTGGAGACTGAGGCAGGCAGATCCAAGAGTTTGAGGCCAGCCTGGGCTACAAAGTGAGTTCAAGGCCAGCCTGAGCTGTGTCATGAAACCCTGTGTCAAAAAGACAAAAAAGGAAAAGGCACCATGAAGCCAGGCACGATTCCTGAGGAAGAGGTTCCCCACTGATATGAGACTGGGATGTGAGCACTGCAGATGTCAGTAATGGCGAGGAGAGTGAGAGCAACCCCTTCCAAGCGCTTGCAGGGCCTCGTGATGAGGTGAAACACTGAACTGAAACCCGGTACATGTGGACGTCCAGCTGTGCTGGCTCCCAGACCCTGCAACCAGTAATCCCCCTTTTCCAGGGGTTCTTATCTCGGGAGAGTGTGCTTCCTGTGTGCAGTCACTTGGACGTGATTTGGAAAGGGAATGACCTGGTCGTTTTTTTCCTTTTCTTTGAGGAGCAGCAGAAATCAGTATGCACTGTCCGCATGCCAAGCATAGCACCTCTCCCTGCTGCACCTAGCAGCAGATTGAAGGATTTGACGATTCAGCACCGGGCTCACCTCTTTGATCTAAGTTGTAAAGTTTGTACAGGTGAGCGCAGTCTGGCATGCACTTTGGAAATCAAAGAACACATGATTGTGTTTAAAATCACTGATCCTCCTAAAAGCGATTGTACTCAGGCCTGGAGGAGACAAACAAAAATGCTGAAGTG
>NW_004955761.1:0-24530 GCF_000276665.1 Chinchilla lanigera
TAACAACACACATTTCAAACTGGGAAGCGTATCTGTGCTATAAGTGACTGGCACTTGCTAGGGGTGACCATGACCCTGGACAAGTCATTCTCAGGGTCAGTTTCTCACATGTAAATACTGATGCCAGTACTGCTGGATCCAAGTCATAGGTATGTCCGGAGAAGAATGTAGAGTGTGTGCGAGTGCTTTAAAACCCAAGGAGTTGTAATAAGATAATGAAAATGATTTTTTAAAATGGAAATAGAAGTTGGATTTCTGTGTCTTGTTAACTTGCTCATGTTCAGTTATTTGACATCAAAATTTCCATTCTACTTTATGTTTCAGAAAAGCCAAGGATGACAAAGAATAAATTTAGGCAGAAAAATGTGAAAGGTTCCATCACTGTTGTCACCCAAACTAATTTTTCTAAGTAAGTCTGAAGGTAAAAATATCGCAAAACTACTACTAATAAATCTGCCGTATTCCTGGTACCAAAAAAACCCAAAATCTGCTATAGGTCCAAGGCACCATACTTAGCAAGTGGGAAAAATTACTGGGTATTCTCTGTTGTGAAGCTTAAACAAAGCATTGTTTCTAGAGGCCACGGAAGGACTCCTTGAGGAGCACTACGACGTCACATGAATACCGAGTCACTTCTGCAGAAAGCGGAAAAGGAATCTGTCAGCTAACCAGCTGCTCTAATAATCTCGCGTCATGGAGGGAGAGCAAAGCGGTAAGGGCAGAGGCCACACACTACGCCCACAGGGTCTAGGTCTTGGTTCCTACAAAAACATAGAATCTGATCCGTTTCTCTGGAAGGACAATGAACGTGGGATCCACTGACAGGGTAAAACATGTCAACTCCACTACGTGGAGTTGCTTTTGCTCACCTAAGACTGCTAGGTCAGCCCCGATGCTCGAGTTGGATATTCCAAACTAAGTTAGAGCAAAAAATGGGAGGAATAAGGTCTGTGCAGCAGACAGCCCTGTAACTCTAGATAAGCCAGTGGCTCTCCAGAAAGCTGACCTAGTAGTCCTTTCCTGGGCCTTGCTGTTCTCTTAAAGGAGGAACAGAGTTTCACGAGCTTAGAAAAATGGATGCTTTTTCTGGTATCTAATAGTAAGTATAAAATAGTACGTAGTAGACTTAATAATGAACAAAAATATCATGCATAAGTTAAGATTACAGATGTTAAAAACTTCCACAGGTTAAGAGAGTTAATAGTTTATAGTCTGTGATTAGATTCCTCCTAAGTTGTGCATTTCTAACATCTTTTAGTATACACGGGCTCGATGACAAGTTTATGGGTTTTAGAATGAAAATGGAGCCTGGAACCTCACCCGAACGTCTTCCCACCGCTTATTCACATCCGGAACACAGACATAACTGCTGTTTGTTCACCTGTGTTTCTCACTAGGACTTTGCTCAGCTAGTGTCGAAAAGGGTAAACTGCTTACTTTTTCATGCTTGTGCTTCTCCTTCTCTTTCTCTCTCTTCTCTCTCTCTTTCTTCTCTTTTTCTCTTTCCTTCTCTTTCTTCTCCTTTTCCTTTTCTTTCTCTTTCTTTTTCTTCTTCTCCTTTTTGTCTTTTTTCCGTTCTTTCTCCTTAGGTTTCTCTTTCTCCTCAAACAGCTTTTCCGGGAGCATGGGCGACAAGGCAGGCAGCAGGGAGGGGACCCTGACCGCCGCGGCGCGGCTGAACAGGGGCAGGGCCATGTCCTTGGGGGGCAGCACCAGTGCTGTTGGAGGCGCCTTCACCTTATCTTCCCGCCCTTTTTCTTTAGCCCTTTCTTTTTCTCTCTTATCTTTATCCTTTTTCCCTTTTTCCCTGTCTTTCTTCTTATCTTTATGCTTCTCCTTCTCCTTCCTCACAATTCCATCTTTCAATCTCACTTTTGCATCAACCTCTTCAAATTCTTTAATTTTAAACTTATAGGGATCCGAATCTTCATCTTTAAGAAACTCCTTCCACGGGTATTTTGTCTCCTTGCCAGCTTCCTTTTCTTTCTCTTTCACTTTATCCTTGTCTTTACCTTTTTCTTTGCTTTTGTCTTTTTCCCTCTCCTTATCTCTCTGCTTTTCTTTCTTTTTCAATTTAGTCTTTAGCTCTTTTTTCAACTTCTTCTTGACCTCCACAGAGGAAGGCGGCTTGGTTTTCTCCTCGTACACTTTGTGGAGCGGCTCAGGCGTGGGAGGGGACACTGAGGGCGAGGAGACGTACGGGAAGCTGGCGGGCGCACTGGAAGGGGTTGCCAGTTTGGCCTTCCGTACAACCTCGTCAATGGAGGCGTCCATTGTCCATGAGTTATCTGAGCTCGAAGTTCCACCTGAAAGAGGCAGAGGGGTGGACTTTGTGAAATTGTTCGAGGAAGTGGAAGCTTTTGGAGTGGTGCACTCCGAACCAGAAATTCTCTTAGGGCTGGTAAAAATGTCTCCCTCGGACTCCGACCCAGAAGAAAATTCAAAAGGATCTGGCTCCCGCTCCGCACAGGCGCGTGCAATCACAGCATTAATAGAGTCGTCAATTGTTTTATCAGTCACCACGGCCCTTTTCGGCTGAATCTCGTTGCTGGGTTTCCCCGCGTCAGGAGGAGCCTGCGTTTGCTTCCCGGGCACAGGCTCTTTGCTCATCTTTTCATTTACTGCAGCCGAAGGGGTCCTATTGGGCGTTTCGGGTCTAACCGGTAGCTGGGGAATATGAGTCACAGTCTTGGGGCTTTTGGGACTTTTGGGGCTCTTGGAACGTCCAGGTGATTTCTTCTCTTTGGATACAGTTTTTGGTGACCGAATAGGACTTCCGACTACTGCTGGTGATGGGGTAGTTTTAGGTGATTTAGTTTTCTGTCCTGGAGAAGTAGTTTTGGTCTTTGTTTTAGGTATAAATGCCTTTGTTTCCAGTGGTTTTGCAGTTGGAATTTGTGATTTTGCTACTGGCGCCAACATAGGCGGCTCAGGTGACGGAGGCGCCAGGTCAGCGCTGTCCTGCACGTGGACCGGAGAGAGCATCGGCGGAATCTTCTGCGTATTTATTGAGCTAAGTGGCTCTCGAGCTTCCAGCAGCACCACGTCTAGGGTGTCTCCTTTAGCGCTCAGCAGCCGCGGTCGCTTCATGGCAGGCATTTCTTCAGCTTCGGGGCTGTCCAATGGTCTCTTACCCAGGAAATTCTCATCGTTAATAATCTCCTCCTCCTCCAACTCATCATCTTCCTCCAGGGGAACCTGCATGGCCTCTGCGGACGTGCCCCCATCAGTGGGTACCTGCTCCTCTTCTTCCTCTGGTAAAGGGAGAGAAAGGAAGGATTATTAGAATGTAATGAAAGCTTAGAAATAAACGTAATTCTCCACACAGAATTTCTGGAAAGAAAACTGCTGAGCAGGCACAGAGTACAGCAGTTACGCGTTCAAGGGTCTCTTCGACCTCTGTGCCGTCCTGCTTTGGGGCAGGCACTCAGTGACCGCGCGTGCACGACAGGGCCAGGGGCTCTTCCGGGGGCCTGGTCCCAACCTCGGGGTCTGCACCCTGCAAAGCACTCCCACTGTCTTCTCCTCCTTAGTTAATTTTTTTTCCTGACCTGAGTAAATTCTGTCTGTTTCCATGTTGGTCCTGTGTGTCTCTCTCTTTCCCTCCCTTCCTGTCTTCCAGAAATCAAGAGATGGTTTATTATGTGACTACTAACCCTCCAAAATGAGAGAAAGGTAGATTCTTTTAGGGCTTTTGTAAAATTTCGGTTCCCTGGACACAATTCTTATTGTACTTATCATGTTTCTGTATTTGGTTTCAAAATGTGAAAAATCCCACGTAACTACACCTAGCCACGTTTTGGTACCACCAGGGCGATGGGCCTCAGGCAATCTCTCAGTCTCTGAGTCTGTGTCCTGACGTTTAAAAAGGACTGTTACTTGCCCTGCTCACTTCACTGAGTAGTTGTAAGATCGTATTATTTACTTTTACATAAATTAATCATATAACGAAAATGAGAAAGGCTGAAAGAGTTACAGGAATAATTCACGACCTACAAGAGTTCACAGTTTCTTGCGGGAGAAGAACATATGCGTGCTGCACACAGAGAGTGATTAGGGCCAGAGACAGACGAGGTGCCTCAGCGTTCAAAGGAGGAGCAGATCACTGCAGTGTCCAGAACAAGGGAAAGCTTTAGTAACTATGGCGTGCTTCGAGTATCTGGAGCTGGGGGCGGCGTGAAGTTTGGGAAAAGCACTGGACGTAGATCACAGGAAGTGTGTAATAACTGTCTAGAAAGTGGCGTGTAAGACAGGACCCAATAGTAAGGAAGTGTAGTAAAATTGTGTCTAGGTCCTACGACTCTGAATTCCAGAAGGAAGTGCCCTCTATTCCACAGGTAGCCCAGTGAAGCTTTTGGGTAATGGAGAGAAGGGGACCTGTTAGAAAGACCACACGGGCAGGAGCATGTACTTTGCGTGGACTGGGACGGGAGGGAACAGATCCTGAAGAGAAGGACAGGCGAAGGGCTACTGAGATGGTGTAGGGAAGAGGCAAGAAGACTCTCAACGTGAACAGTGGTAACAAATAGGAAGCAACAGAGGTAAATGATATTTTGAAAATACAACAGACAGAATCTAATGAATGATCAGGTATAAGTAAAGGAAGGATTCAAATACAATTTAAGGCTTTGGGGCTAGTGAGTGATAAAGGTAGTCATTAATGGAAATAGAAACAAAGAAACAGAAGACAATGATTATTAGCTCAATTTCTAGGCCAGGAGTTTGATGAACATTTAGTTATTGATGTCAAGTAGGCACTACAACCATAATACTGAAGTTCAGAAAACAGGCCACAGTGTGTGAGAGAAAAACCTTTTTTGAGATCACTGAAATCACCAGAATGAGTATATATGTAAGGGTAAAGTGAGAGACAGCAGGTTCATGAGGAACATCCACCTGCAAAGACAGGAGGAGGAATAACTAGAGGAAAATATGGAGGATTAAGCAGCAGAGGCCAAAGGAGCAAGAGTTGTAAAAAGGAAGCCTAGTAAAGGAAGTCAGCTTTCTAGGCCCGCGAGACGGGAGGTGGACAGCGAAGGTCACGCTATGCAAGCAGCGGCGGTGCCTGGCAGTGGGTATGGTGACGTACGGGAGAGCACTCTGCCCAGCGGAGAGAACGGCGCAAGTGCAGCGCGTGCCCGCTACCAGCACTTGATAATGACACGACCTTCATCCAGCGCCCGAGGCAGAAACGCGGGCGTCCCTCCAGGCTACCCTTCCCACCTCCGCTCCAACTCTGCAGTGTGGACACAGTTTTGTGCTGTTTCCTCGAACGTGCTTTCCCATGACTGCTGTCTTCTTCGTTCCAGGACAATCCTCAGCGCCTCTTCTCTGCACAGCAGCAACACCTTCAAACCAGCTCCTGTTTCCAGGCCTCCTCAGAACCCTCTTTTTCCTCGCCTCAGGTGATCTTCCGAATACAGAAATCAGAGTGTGTGGCTTCCCATCTTAAAACTCTTCATGGTCCCATCAGAAGTGATCTGCAAAGGGCATCACCTTGGAGCCTGAGGGTTTTATGGGTCCCCTTCGGAGGCTACGGCACAGTACAGACATGGTCTCTTGTGTTTTATGAAGTAGAAGAGTTACCTATAGGGTTCCTTACCTCTAAAGTTGTCTGTTTTATACACTGAGCTCCCACAAAAGCTTTGTTGTGAGGCTAAAGCATGGTTGAACATCACTACTCTAAGCAATAGCAGCCCACCTTCCCTGGCACGGCTGGTAAAGGCGCCCCATAACCCCGCTCGCTAAGTGACCTCATCCCTCACAGGGGCCCCAGTGCACCACTCACTCCAGCCACACATACAGGCTGTGTCACCTTCTGCGCCCCGCACGCGAAACTCCCGCTGCCTGGAATGTCTCTGCCCCTCTGACACCTGGTGACTGTTTCTTCTGAGACTCACCAAATGCTGCTATTCTTCTAATACTTTTTCTTAACAACAAGGAACGGCTACTCACACGTTGGACTCTACATGCAATAAAGAAAGCCTAGAACAGTGGTGGTGAACCTTTCAGAGACCGACTGACAAACTGCAACCTAAAACCCACTCATTTATCGCAAAGCACCAACACTGCAATTAAACCTGAACGCTGAGGTTTTACTTTAGAAAAAACAAATCTACATTAACATCTTGTCTTAAAAGAAAAACACAATAGCATGTGTGCCATAGATTCACCACCACTGGGCCAGAATATTTACTATTTGCCCCTTTCCTGTCCTAGACAAACCATGTTCAGATCATTTAACTCCTTCTCTCCTCCCTCTTAGAAGAATGACAGGAGGGACTTAGAATCTGCTCCACTGCTAATAGGTAAACAGACAAAAATCAGAAAGAAGACAGCTTTAGGATATTCTCCAAGTGACTAAAACTTTTAGAACACTTATTAGTGTCATATTTTAAAATTTTAAAGAGACTTTTCTTACTGTAGAGAGGACCATAAATCCCAGGGATGTCAAAGCAGGAAAGGTTTTGCCCCAGACAGTATAACAGGCCTGTAGAATATGTTAACATGTGCTTTGTCTCCTAAATCTGGAGGCCAGTTTGGGCGTGGATTAGTTCTGGGAGTCAGTCCTCTTGAGAGCACTTCAGCAAGGACGTGGGAGAGCAGAGTAAAGTTGCTTTGGCACAAGTGGCTCCTGGAGAGAGCACGCCCTGGATTAGACAGTGCTAGTTCCTCTAGATGGAAGGCCTGTTTTAGAATAAATCAGAACTTAAAAATTAATGTTTTCTGCACCATATGTATGAAACTGAGTTATTTTACTATTGTGAAGGTTAGAACTGGTAAGATGGCTACCAGACAAATAACTGAACTGACGTATGTAAAAGTAAATAAATATTTAAAAAATCTACCAGTTGCTTTTTCCATTTTGGTTTTTAACTATATTTGTAGGTGGTTTGCTTGTATTACAGCTTAACATAAGTGATCTTATACTATCATGTTTGGTGGCTTCTTTGATTCAACATTATACCTTGTGAGATTCATCCAAGTTGATACACTTTTACTGTTGTTGAAATGTGCAACACTTGCAAATCATCCTAATCCAGGCATCCTTCTCCAGGCAGGGAAGTTTTCCACTTCAATGAATATATTTTGTTTTAGAAATATTACCAACTTAAAACAAATAAATACAATTGATCTAGCTTATGCCTACTCAAGTGGAAACTTGGCAGATGGTTATGCATGAGTTTCTGGCTTTTTATTGCCTGGATAATTTTAATTCTATGTTCTAAGTTTGCAATAAGATAAATATATTATAGCTACTGGATGACTTGCCCTTTACTTTGTGTAAAGGTTAATTTCTGATTGACAAGATTGGACTGCAATAAAGTATTCTTTGCAGGCATGTGTGTAATGAGCATCATTTACTAAAATTATCTATAAAATATCCTGTTTTAATATTTTCCTATAGTCTTCTATGGAAATAGTTTTATTATTATAAAATTGCATAATTTTCAACAGAAGTATAATACAATATCTGACATAATTTCTACTATTTCAATGCTCTGAAAGCAGAAGAATCTTTTGAATATATGTGATTAACAAGTATTGCAGAAAACAAGAAAATGGGTTTTCAGTTACTAGATTTTAAGCAAGTTCTTCAGCTTCGTAGAGCTCTTCTCTCTCAACTCAGCAAATGTGGACAAGATCATCATTCATAGTAAGAACACAGTGAAATTTAATCACAGAAGTACAGAAATTTCTAAGTAACAGTACTAGTCAGTAACAGAGATATCTCATACAGTTAACCCGCAATCTTTTTCAAGAAGATTAGAAAAGAAAAGCTCTTTTCCCTACTACACTGTAAAACCATGTAACAGCAGCACATGTTCAGTAAATCAGCACCTATGGGTCAGGAGAGACACCACCTCAGCCATCTGTGCCAGTAACTATTCTGCAATGACGGTGGGCCAGTTGCTGGGGAGACTTCTTTTCTTGGCAGTACTGGAACTGAACCCAGGGCCTTTGCACTGACCCACCAAATCCCCAGGCCCTTTTAAAACTTTTTACCTCTTAAGTCTTGTTAATCACTAAATTCCCCAGGCTGGCCTGGAACTTGCAATCTTTCTTCCTCAGCCGCCCAGAGTGCTAAGATTACAGGCACACACCACCAATTCCAGCAAACCTTTTGTTTTTTTTTTGAAAGATACTAGATGTTTTAGTAAGAGGGAATGAGTTCTAGATAAGTATTAATAGTTCTGTTATTAAAGGTGGAGCCAGGAATTATGAAACCAGTCTTCTTTTCTGCTTGTGTTAAAATGTGGCTAAAGTTAAGTGATACTGACCTTATTTGTTTTTTCCTGTGAGAACTGATTTAAAATTATGATATTTGATTGTCATTCATCAAAGAATACCAAGGGGAAAAAAAAAAAGACACTTAACAGCTGCCACAATAAGAAGGGATTTTTCTTTCTACCAAACGTTTCCTCATATAGGGTGCTATGGGTTGGATCTCAGATGTCCACCAAAGGACACGTGATTTTTTTGTTTTGTTTTGTTTTGTTTTTGTCTTTTTGAAACAGGGATTTGCTCTGCAGTCCAGGCTGGCCTTGAGCTCACTTTGTAGCCCAGACTGGTCTCAAACTCACAACGATCCTCCTGCCTCAGCCTCCCAAGTGCTGGGATTACAGACGTGCGCTCCCATGCGCGGCCAAGAGGACATGTCTTAAGCGCCTGGTTTCCAGCTTGGTGCTATTGGGAACTGGTGGAACTTGTAAGCAGCGGGCCAGAGGTAGGTTTTTAAGTCACTGTGGGGAGGGGACGTGGGGCTCCAGTCTCTGCTATTTTCTTTCCGAGAGGAGCTGCTTCAGTGTACTGCGTGCACCCACCCACGTGCTACTCTGTTATAGGCCCCCAGCAACAGGGCCGACCAAATGAACAGAAACCTCTAAAACCATGCACCAAATACATACATACACACGTATGTAATTTTACTGCAAGTTTTTGGAAACTGTTTGAGAATAACTTACAGATACAGTCCTCTATCCTAACTATGTCAGTGTACATGACTACAGAATAACAGGAAAATTCTCCTTTAATCACATGAAAATCCCCAAATATATCCATATTCATGTCTGTCTTTTAAAAATTTCAAAAGTGCTGATGAGGGCAGAACACCATAAAGTCCGCCCCAATTTTCCATTAATGACACAAACAAATAATCCACACTCCCTACTTCCCTGAGGAATAATGAGAAAAACATGCTTCTTAACCAAACTTCTCAAACAAAAACAAAACAAGGCAGTGAGGTCCGAACATACCACAAGGATTTGGGGGAGGTTAATTCTAAGCTACTATAAATATTGACTTAGAGCAAAATATCTTTTAACTAGAATGGTAAAGGCCTTTAAAGAAACCCTATAATCTAAAACGCTTATAGACATCAGGAAAAAAGGAAATGATTTGCACATGGCATGAAAGCTTTCTGTCTCACTGACTGCACAGATGCACGCCGCTCTGCAGGTCAGTGGCATGTTCTCAAACTAAGCATAACAAACGCTTCCATTTTTAAACTTTAAAAAAGAAAATAAAACGCTATTTGCATATATTTCACTCAAATAAAGTTAGATTTATAACAATTTAAAAGAATACACATGCAGACATGAATTTCTACAATGACACTAACTTCACCATCTTCCCAACGGTCTATGCACACCACTGCTCTTTATAGTCAATGCCTCTGTTACAAAAGGGTTATATAAAATGCGCATTTTCCCCAACACTAGTCTTGCTATTAGGTTCTATTTACTGTAATCAGTTCCCTGAAGTGACTCAAGGCTACTGGCTCACCTCTGCCCACTCATTCACTCACTGTGAATAGGCTCTAGGGTTAGGAACTCTTACTGAAGATGTCTCGTGGCTGGTGGATCAGGTGGGGGGCAGCGTACCCGTACTGAGGAATATGAGGGCAGAAGCGAGAAAGGACTCCTAGGATCCATACCAGTCACCATCTACTCAGCCATCTCCGCAGACCTAAGTTTCTCATCTACAAAATCTAGGTACTGACATCTCATTTTAATCTTTGCAAAATTACCATACACATGGGACGATCTAAAGGGCAGGACAGAACTAGTTTTGCTCCTGAACATCCCACTGAAAAACATGCCATAGTGCTTGGAATTCTGATCCATTTAGTTTGTATCTCTGGATAATGGTAGTGTCTTCAAGATGTTATTTCCAAATATGTTTAAGACAGTGAAGCACAGGATACTGCCAGGAAGGTCCGGGTCAGGCTTGGGTGGGACACGCTGTTGGAAGCAGCAGAAGCCAGGCACAGCTGGCAAACAACAGGTACACAGAGAGCGAATGCCTGGTTAGGAAAGGAGACAACCGTCATCCCCTCCAACATTTTATCTTTTAGTTCTAAATGAAGCTCAAACAATTTAATTCTACCTTCATCAACTTATAAAATATTTTAAGCCGTCCTGTCTGTAATAGAAATCAGATTCTCACCACACAGAGCGGCATGTGTAAGTGGGTGTGCATTTTAAAAAAAAATAAACCTATATACTCAAGAAAATAAAATTCCTAGCAAAGACAAGACCATTAGGTAATGACAATTCATATAGAACAACCGATCAATAACACAATAAATTAATAGTAAAGTGAAGGTGATGTGTTATAAATACCTATATACACACTGACCTGTAAAAAAGCACTATTTCACTAACAGTCTGCACAATAAAAAACTAAAATGCTATATAAGCAAGCGAACCTGAAATGACACCTAGTATTATAAATGGCCTAATCTATATGTTAATACTGTTGTATCACATAAGTGCAGCAAGACGAAGATAACAATACGACTTGGGGTTTCTATGGCTACATCCTGGGCTAACGTGCTGGCAAGGGCTGGCTGCTGACACCACACGAGCTTCTGAGTGCTTCTTTTTGGTTATTTATGATATGATTTATGATAACGACAACATCTCCTATTTTCTCTCCTCCTCAGATACAATAAATTGCTATCGTTAATCACCCTTCTCAGTTCAACTACGATTACAATTGTATAATAGAGCTTAGCTATGGTAATACTGTGGATTTTTTTTACAAGAATAAATACAAGCAGATCTCTTCCGACAATGTCAATATATCTAATATTTTAATCATCTTCCTTTAAGTGTTTTAGAACAAATTCTGTTACAACTAAGATTTCACAGCCATGACTGTACGCCCTTGGTGCAAATCAAATTTATAATCAAGAACCACATGTTCACAAATCACTACTACTGTCATTTTCTTAAACTTATTACAACACTGAGGCTGTGCACAGGATATAGTTTCTTCTCTAAAATAAACAACAGGGGTTGTTTTTTCTGTTATTGATAAAACTAATTTTATTGCTGCTCCCTTTGCCCCAGAATAAGGAAAATCAGCTATTAATCTATTAGAAGGCAAAACAGTAGAGAAAATAAAAACCTTGTAATCACACAGACGTGTGTGACCCACCTCTGTCAACTACTGGCTATGTAGTTGCTTAATCGTTTGGAACCTCAATGTCCTTTTATGCCAATGTGGGTTAACAGGAAGTACTACTTCTTCGACTGTGGAATAACACTAAGACAGAATGTACAAAGAACTCAGCAAAATGCTGAAGACTCGAGTCAGACTGTAAAAAAGGAATTCGTTTTCTCCCCACACCTACGGTCTTTTCAAGGGGCTGGTACAGCTCTGAGCAAGAGGCTGAGGCCCTGGAATGCGGGGAGCTGTTCTGCCTGCTTGGCCAGGGCCTGACATGGGCCTGTGACATAAGCGGAAGTTTGAAGGCATCTGCACACTGCCTCTTACCCTCTTCCCGCTCTGGGAAAATACCCCGGGTCTCGGACTGAGCCCAGGTCAGCCTGCTGGAGGGTAGGGAGGGTGCAGGCCAGAGTCATTTCAAGGCATCGAGCATGTAAGTGGGGCCATTCACCACCAGCCGGTGGCAGACACATGAATGCGCCCAACCACAGAAGCGCATGGCTAAGCCACCCAAAATGTCAACTCAGAACTGTGAACTAATAAATAACTGCTGTTTTAAATCACTAAATTTTTGAGTAGGCTGCTATACAGCAATAGGTCATGTATTCACATATATATGCACAACTAGCTCTTGTTAGCTGTAGCAGCTGTAAGCGTCCATGAACACTGAACTGTGCATGCTGAACCACTGTTCCCAGGGGAAATGCAGGGTTAGGTTCCTGTGAGCCTCTGCTCATAACACTTTAATCAAATGACCAACACATAACCTTGAAAGATACCTTCTTCAGTATCTATAGGTGATTCATGCATTTGGAACTATCAGCTAACCGTAATTTAACTCAGGCCTGAAGGAAGCCTATGCTATATACATACTTTCTTTGTTAAGCACATCACAGCCTCTTGTGCTTCAGAGCAGTAGATAGCATTGTGAAATTTTAACTATAAAATCATGCACAAAAGGCACAAATCCGTAGAAAGTATACTCCTACCCAGACCATGAAAACAACACTTGTTTCCAAACAGAGGCAGGGTACCACCTTATTCAGGCTCATGTCAGGGAACATGAACAATGATTGGCCCCATTGTATGCCAATCAGCACAGGTACTCCAATGAATGCAGAAGTGCCCAAGCAAGCTGGGGTTACAGGCACCCATCCGTGAGCAGTTCTGTGGATATAAACTCATTGAGTACTTTTATGGATTAATGATGTAAAATAAAAGATTTTACTTAAAAGTAATTTCAGTTCTTCAAAGTATTTCATGAAAAGTGTAAATCTGCTTTATGAATTAAAACATTCTCCTGGGTGTGGTGGCGCACACCTGTAATCCCAGCTCTTGGAAGGCTGAGACAGGACGACTACTGTGAGTTTGAGGCCAGCTGGGCCACATGATGAGCTCAAGGTCAGCCTAGACTACATAGAGTGAGACCCTGTCTCAGAAAAAGAAAAAAAATTAAGACATTGTGACTATAATCTGGTATATATTTTTCCCAAATCCAAACAGGGACATGTTTGAGTTTAATTCAAAGAACTAGCCTTGTGCAGAACACGCTGCTCAAACCTCACGACCTTTCCCTGAAGTTCTGGAACACGCCAAGGTCTTTCCCTTGTTAAGGTCTTTATGCTCACATATCCTGACATCCTTCCACAGAATATGCTTCCCTCAGGTGTGCTTCCCCCCTCGTCCTGTAAAGCTCAAGCCTAACACTCTTTCAAAGACGCAGTCTCTGGCCACTTACTCTACAGACGAAGAATAAAGAATCACAATTTGCAATTATGCCCGAGCCTCTTTCCCCAGCTAAGCCTCACTGAGACGGGAGCTGGGTTTACCTGCAGCTTTGAACCGTTACAGGCTGATGATGAATACAGATGGCCCTGACTTATGGCGGTTTGACTTGTCTTTCAGCCTTATGCTAGTGTGAAAATGATATTCATTATGTAGCAGCAGACTTTGTTTTTGTTTGTTTACTTGTTATCTTTCTGAGACAGGGTCTCACTTTGCAGTTCAGCCTGGCTTTGAATCACTTTGTAGCCCAGGCTGGTTTCAAACTCACAACGATCTGCTTGCCCCAGCCTCCCAAGTGCTGGGATTACAGGTGTGCACCACCATGCCCGGCCAGCAACAGGACTTTGAATTTTAAAGTTTCATCTTTCCCAGGCTAGTGATATTCTCCAAGAAACTCAGGGGTAAGTAAACGAGAGATTTCTACTCTGGTGAATTTTACTAGTGGGGAAAAAAGGCAACACATTAGCACAAAGGATAATTCACAGTGATTTAGTGTTAGGAAGACAAAAAAGGATACCTTGTGTGGAGAGCGAAAAGGCTACTGACGAAGACCTGACACTGGGGCCTGGGCCGGAAGAAAGATCCAGTCACGTGACAACGCTCTGAACAAACATTTCAAGAAAAAAAAGGGACCAAGGCAAAGGCTGTGCTAGAGAACCCTCTCTGCTGCTGGGCGGAGGGAGGGGCAGCTGGAGTGGGCTGTGGGCACGGGGTAGAAAGGCCCACAGGCAGCCGAGGCCTGCACTCTGCCCGGGGCACTGAGAGAATCCAAGGCCTGCGCCAGCAGGGCAGCCTGACTGCAAGAAGAGACCCAGGAACTCAGGGAGAGAAAGGCAAGGAGAGGTCTTCAGATATTTCCTCTGTGGATAAACAAGATAAGCCCTACACAAGACAAACAAAAGAACAGAAAAATAACAGTTCTTTATTTCATAAAAGGAAAAAGGTCAGTAATATGAAGCCTCGGACGATTGGGTCAGCGGCGTTAAAACAACCATACCAACAGGAAATCAATTATTACATGAAAAGACACAGGCACACACATTCACTAAGCAAGCATGATGTGCGTTGCAGTCTGTTAACCCTGCAGAGGCCAGAGGCCGCGGCTCGGAAGAACGCACACCGAGAAAGGCTGTTCATCTTTGGGCCGAAGCCCAAGTCCACTGTGTATATTCCCACACAAACACAAATAGAAGTTACATCTACATTTATGCTGTTTGATGCTGTATTTTTAATTGCACATACTCATAGGCACATAGTAATATATATGTTCTGAACCAAATCTTTATTCTAATTTAAGATTGTCCCGTGCTTTAAATGACCTTGACAAAATTCAGGAGGCAAAAAGAAATCTCAAGACCTGGGGCTCTAAAGCTATTTTAGAATTAACTCTGAATAATTGTCCCACAATATGAGTTTCCTGATTAATTGCTTAAGATAAGGTCTCCTTTTCGTTGTGGCCTCCAGTGGCTCCCTCTCGTTCCCATAATCACTTTTGTCTCATTCTTCTAAACCCTGGAAGGCTAAGAGAAAAATCAGAGATATACCAATTCCATTACTTGAGGATTAGCTAAGAGATAACCCTGTGTATTCCATTACTGACCATTATTTGAGTAATTATTCAATAACTAGAGTACATTTGAAAGATGCACTAATTGTTTTCTGAGGCTCACTCTGGCTTTATATCAAAAAAAGTTAAAAATGTTACATCCTTTAACACTGCAATTCTACATCTGGGTTACATGAGAAAATGTAGTAACTTTTACCATATTTTATTTTTCTTTGATTTTTCTCCCCCCTAAGGAAAGGTAAAAGCTTAAAAACAATAGTTAAAGATCTTACCGACTAACTAGAAAATTAGGACTCTATTTTTGACCAGATTTGTGTAAGAGTCAAATTTCTGCATAATTTAGATAGAAAACTGGCAGGGGTGGCTGTTCCATCTAATTTCTGCAAAATTAGTATTCAGCTACCTGAGATTTTGGCAGTATTCCAGCATGTTTATCCAAGGCAGTAAGTAGAGAGAAATAAAAGAAAATTGACAATCATGCCTAAACAAGTTAGTTTCTCTACCTCTACTCCACTTCCTGCAACACACTCTCTCTCTCTAAGCAATGAGTGAATAATTTCAAAAGTACACTTCATAAATGGATTCATGGGTTTGCTTTCTTCTTCTTATGCGTATCAACTGCAGATAGAACAAGAAAAGTCCCTCCTTTTTCAACATACAGAGAACCCTAGGATGATAAGCTGACTCAAACTTGGCCTACTAGAGAGTAATGATTTTTTTTTAAAAAAGACTCTTATCCTCCAAATAAAGTAAAGCAGTTAAATCAGTTATTGACTATCTGTGCTCACAGATGGAAATGACAGTGATGATACTTCTAAATTCATTCATAATTGCTTCACAATACTCCCTTAAAAAGCTGAAAATACACATAACCAGTATTTTCTTACTTAGCTCCTCCTAGAACTGTGTTTAGCTGGCACTAAAGGAAAAGCCAAGAGGCACAAGTCATGCACTTAATATTTATTGAGCAACGATTACTTAGTATGTCTTGAGCTTAGACAAAACCAAAGAGTATTTATTGTTCAAGCTCATATCAACTTCCTATCTAGCAGTGTCCAAGTTTGGTGGAAACAGGTGGGAAAAAACAGACACCGAAGCATGGTGTATGGTTCGGAAGCCAGGGAGAAAATGCCAGCGAGAAAGGGGCTTCCACTCACTCAGTAACATTTGCGGGGTGCTAGGCCCAAAGAACTCAGATATGAAAAGGCCTTGAAAATGTTTCTACACAAGAAATTTACAAATCAGAAACAAATGTATCAACTAATATGTGACTGAAGTAATAAGGAGTAAGCACAGTAAAAAGTTATCTTAGAAATAAATTGTAAAAGCAGCACAACCTACCAGAAAAATAAACCACATAATGTAATTTTAGATTATCCAGTAGCCATGCTGAAATACTAAGAAACAGGTGAAACTTATTCAATAATATATTAACTCAATACACCAACAATATTACTTCAACATGTAATCAATATAAAAATAATTAGAGATTTACTTTCTTTTCATAGTAAGCTTCTGAAATCTGAGGTGTGTTCATACTTACAGTGTATGCAAAATTCTGAGTTTTGAAAATACTTGATTTATATGTAGGTTTCATAAAATTTATAGTTGAGAAAAGTAATCCACATACCCAAGATGTTCCAAATATACTTAAAAGTTTTTCAACAATAAGTACATTGTTCGTTTTAAATTTAAATTTATAATATAAGAAAGAAGAAATAACGTGAAGACCTTGGTGGCTTGGAGGAGCACTTTTCAAGCACATCAGACGCACTGTGGCTCCTGGCTGCCATGCAGGAGCGCAGGTCAGGGCCTCCATCAGGACAACTTAGGCTAGAGACGTGGAGAAGACTTGGAGGCAGGAACAAGAAATCATCAAAAAGCCAATGAAAGACTGGATGCAACTGAGAGAAGAGGGCAGCAGCAGTAGCAGCAACAGGTGCAGAAAAAGTATACAAAGGGGAGAAGATCAAGAGATAATGAACACTTATTCACTGTCTATGGTCTACTAGTCACCAGCAACAAAATGCTAGTGACAGGGTGATTCAGAAACGTGGTATTCTAGAACCCTAATCTATGGTTCCCAAATAGCAGTGTCTTAGGCTTCAAGCAGGTATCATTTTTTGTTTTGTGAGGCAGTGTCTCATTATGTAGTACAGATGAGCCTCAAACTCACAGCAATCCTCCCGCCTCAGCCTCCTGAATGCTGGGAGTACAGGTGTGCGCCACCACGCCCCGCAGGAGTGAGTTTTAAATCCTCTCTGCTCATGTGCCCACTTCTCAGATGAGCCAACTTTGCTGTGTTCTCCTTTTGGCTGACAGAAAGCAGCGGCTAAGTATGTGGCTTGGGAGTCGCACGGTGTGACCATTCAAGTCATGCCTTCACCACGTGATGGCTGTGCAAACCTGGGGTGCTCCCTCAGCCTCATCTGTAAAAATGGGTGTGATGGTTTAGCTGTACAATGTCCCTCCAAGTCTCTTGCATTCCGAGGTAGGCCATTTAAGAGGACTGCAGCATGAGTGATGGATCCACTTGAGTCCAGGGCTACACTGGCTGTGAGTGGGTGGGGACTGGCGGGGAAAGGTGTCGCTGGGCTGGGCCTTTGGAGGGCGCCCCCCTCCTCTCTCCGCTTGCTGGCTGCCACGGGGAGCGGCGTCCCTCTGCCCTGCTCTTCCCCCCGCTTCTGCCTGGGAGCTGCACAGAGTGCCCAGCAGGCGCACCGGGCCACCAGGAATGGCGGCACCTGGCTCACCTGAACGAGCAAGTTCACAATAGCCGATGACTCGGGAAGCAACTTCTGGGGAGCCAACCAAAGTGAACACCAAGAGCCAGGGGTGGTGGTGCACGCCTGGAATCCCAGCACTTCCGAAGCTGAAGGACTACTCGGAGTTTAAGGCCAGCCTGAAGTACACAGTGAAAGCCTATCTTCAAAAAAAAAAGAGAAGCTGAGTGGTCAACAGCTGAGGAGAGAGAACGACTACACGGGAACCTCACAGTGCAAGTGTGATAGGCGGTCAAATTCTCATGAAGAACCTAAGCTCCACACAGGCAACCCAAGGCTGGTTCTTCTTCTTCATTTTTCCTGCGGGGATGGGGGCGTTGTTCGAGACAGGGCCTCACTACATAGTTCAGCTGGCCTTGAGCTCACTATTTAACCCAGGCTGGCCTTGAACTCCTGCTGATCCTCCTACCTCAGCTTCTCAAGTGCTGGGATTACAGGTGTTTGCCACTACATCTGGTGACCCAAGGCTGATTCTGCCTGCAAATGTGATTCTTTTTTTCCTTTAGTCTATATGATATTTTTAAATATTTTGAATTAGCTACCAAGAATCCAGACACTATTAAAAAAACTTAAAAATCTAAATTTGTATTAAAACGTGAGATCTAGAGCCCTATGCCTACATTTCCACGAGGTTCTGATGAGCGGCTGCTCACATGCACTTCACTCTCACCTTATCCCCGAACTTTTCCTGGGGTCTGCGTTTGCAACCCCCACGGGACAGTGGGAACCAGACCTACCCAGGGCTCCCTCAGTCAGCAGAGACCTGGTGCTTGGTTGGATTCAGCAAAGTCTTGTCTAGGAAACGCCAGCAATGTTGCCTTTTTAGAAAAGCAAAGCTTAGTGTTTTACAGGGACATCAGCAAGAACGTGTTACGTACTGTTACTACATGAAGCAGTATCATATAAATATGCAAATACATTTAAAAATGTTTTGACTGAAAATAATATAATTGTCAGGTGAAAAAAAACCCCTGGAGCTACTACAGATAAGCCCTATAAATACGCCCATGAAATGCAATTGAAGCAGATGGGTTAAAATTACTTGATAAAATATTTACCTTAAGTGTCTTTTCAGAGAAGTAGTATTTTTATACTCATTCTATATGGGAAGCCCTACTAAAAACTACAAAAGGGAATTTATACATTGTCAGAGGACTGCCAGATTGGTTCTCAAAGAGAAATTTCTTCTAAATCACAGTAATATGAACATAACTAATAGAACATTATAGAACTTAATAAAAATGTCAAACTGTCAGCTCTTGAAATACAACTGAAGTGGAACCATACGATATTCCATTTGTGAAGCAAGAAACTGACCTCAGAACAAATATTCCTGACTCCTTGAAGTTGTATTAAATTTGACACTTTGGGGGGAAATGACAAGTAACTGAAATAGACCTATTAGAATCAAAATGCTCCAAAGTAATATTGTACTTAATGTAAGAAAGTAGGAACACAGTGCCAGGCTCAGCACACGGCTGCCTGTCCCCTCTGCGGCTTGACGTGTGTCCAGTGTTCCCACGACATCCATGACCGTAAGAACCCAGCTGCTTCATCCAACCGCTTGCTTTCCCTCAGCACTGCCGTCCGGCTCAATTAAACACGTCCTGTACCTGGCGATGGCTTGAGAACGCGCTGCTTTCCAGGCCTAATGGAAACCAATTGGAGGAAAGGTATTTTGCAGCACCTTGCACATCTGCAGCAGGTAGGCTCCCCGGGACACTCAGAAGACAACGAGACAACGGCGGCATCGAATCAGATGAGAGAGACTTTGTGTCGTCAAGTTGTTCAAAGAGCACCTTACCCTGAGCACTCACCTCACTGACCCCTCGGCGCTTTCCTAGCTGGCCTGCCCAGCACTCACCTGAAGTGTCTCCCCAGGGCTCCTTCTAATGTCCCCACCACTAACTACAGTCTCCACCCAGCTCCCCTCATCCAGCAGTGACCGCTGTTCACCTTTCTCTTTCTTGACATTCTCTCCTATTATTTCGCTCAAAGTTCAATTCAGCAAATATTCAATGTATGGATACTCAATGCCAAGCAGTAAAAGGAGTAAGACAGAGAAGAAAGACATTCCACTTGTCAGTGAGCTCTGTCTAACAGACAAAACCTGGGCCACTCTGCAAGATCGAGCCTCCTCCAGGACTGTACTCTGATGGGCATTTCTCAGTGACTCCTGTTCTGCCTACTGAACTACGGAAGGGTTTCTCACTGCCAGCCGACACTTTTAGTTCTCTACAGTACAGTGTTAACTGACTTTTACTTTTCTTTCCCTGTCTTCCCCTCATTCTAGCAGCACTAGACCATTTACTTCAACAACTCATGAGCTATGTACTTCTGTGACTCCAGTTATATTATCCCTTGAGGAATGCTTTTCTATATATACCTGCTCACCAAACTCTTATTTATTTTATAAGTATCCCAAATAATACTCCCTTCATGAAACTCTGACCTCAGTCAGCTCTGAGCTTCCCAGTTCCCAAATCCCCACACTAGCTCCTAACTTTATGGGACTACGTACACTCACTGTGCTCCATATACAGTTACTTGACTCATCAATGACTAGGAAACTGCAAGGCTGTCAAAAGCATGGACTGGGGCTGGAGATTTAGCTCAGCGGCACAGCACCTGCCTGACAAGCGCAAGGCTGTGAGTTCGATTCCTGGTACCAGGAAAAAAAAAAAAAAAACAAGGAACGAAGCCCAAAACAATTTTTTTTCTAGACCTTTCAACTAACACCTATAAATATTCATAGGATAGTGGTTATATGAACAGTATCATGTTGAAAATATAGCGGGTGCTCAGATACCTTTTAGATTTAATTGAATTCAGGCCAAATCAGATGTTAGTCTCTTGATGAGAGATCCGTGAGAAGCAGATGTTTTCAGACTGTGTACATCTACAGGGTCTGTATTCTACGCTATGACCTGACAGTCTGGCTGAATGCAGAGTTTCAGGTTGAAATGATATCATTCAAGATTCTGCTGATATGTACCACTGTCTTCTTTCACTCTTGTTCTTTCCTTCTGACTCCCTTGTGAACCGCAGCCCTTTGTATGTGAGCCTGAAGCACATATAATTTTCTCAAGGTCTGATATCCTCTAATTTCACAACAGTGTGCCCTGGTGTGAGTTTGTACTAATTACAAGAAATTCTTAGGCTCTTTTACTATGGAGATGTATATCCTTTAGTTCTGAGGAATTTTCTTGTATTATTCTTTGATAATTTCATTTCCTTTGGTTTCACTGTATACTCTTTTCCAGGAGATCCTTTTATGTGGGCATAGGACCTCATGAATTAACTCTGTATCTTCTACCTTCTATTTTTCTATTGTTCCTCACTTTATCTAACCTCAGATTTCCTTAACTTTACCTTAAAATTCCTCTGTAGAACTTTTTCTTTTGTTTATTACATCTTTAATTTTCAACAACTTGGTCTTGGTCCTTGCGTCTTCCTGTCACAGTTTTTGCTCTTATCTCTCTGGAGCCTTGTGTGTGTGTGTGTGTGTGTGTGTGTGTGTGTGTGTGTGTGTATCATTTTCTTCTAGTCCCCATATTTCTCTATCTGAAGGTCTGGTTTTTGCTTTTAATCCTGGATACTTCTCATTTCTGGTGGGTACTGGCGATTTAAGAGGAAGTCACTGGATGCTCTTTGTGAGATGACTCAGCCTCTGCTGACTAATGGACTTCACTGTAAGATAATCTAGCTCTCAAATGTTATCATCAAATAATATTTTCCTTGAGACAGCTCAGTTTTCTCAGAGCAGAATCATCCAATTTCCTGCACAGCAGGAGCCTGACGGAGAATGGGAAGGCCAAGTCCCACCTCTCAGTATGTGGACTTGCACCTCAGCTCCATTTTTTGTAGTGGGTCTGGACTGGGTTTCAGTTCTTGAATTCTTCCCATAAACAAACACAAACACATCTCTGCGCCCCTGCTTTCTGGGGCTCCCAATGCCTTCAACTCCCGAACCTTTTTGGGGGGCCAGTAAGCTTAGTACTTTACTGGCAGATGTATGCTGGCAGATTTCAGCTGTTACTCTGCTAAGGCTGTTACCACTTTCTATCTCTTCTCTTTTTCTTTGGTTCTTATGGCATCATACTTTTGTTGTTGTTGTTGAACCCAGACCTTCACCTCCTTCTCTCTCCTTCCCTCTGCCCCTTCTTTTTTTTTTTTGGAGACAGGGTTTGCTCAGTTGCTAAACTGTCCAGGCTGGGCTCAAACTTGCAAGCCTACTGACACAGCCTCCCAAAATATTGTGCTCACAGAGGTGCGCCGCCACACGCAGCGATACATTTTAAACTACTTCCTTCTGCTGTGGTGGGGTTTAGGAAGATGCACAAACCAGTGTGTGGGTTCAGTCCATTACGTTTAACCAGAAACCTCAGCTCCTTCAGGACTTAACTCCACCGTTCTGAGGTTTGGTTACTGATCAACCAGCAGGCAGCCTCTTTCACCTCTTAGCACGCGGCAGTTTTTGCTCCTTCTCTCGAGTCCAGTAACACTGCTCCTTCTCAATCCCGATCTTCACTTCTTCCCTCTTCTTATCTTAGGGTCACACCCTCTGATTCCTGTGAAGCAACCTGACCTGAACAACCCAGTCATCGCTTCTCCGTACAGGAAGGTCACACTCAGTCTTCCTGTCTGGCCCCTGCCCTCTCAGTCACCTGGAGATCTATGTTTTCACTCGTCCCCACTCACCACCTCTATCCAGCCACTAGCAGCGGTTACTAGTCTTCCCGTTAGGAAAATCTCCGTAAATATAATTTTCTGTTATTCTATCTGCTACCTTACACTAAGCTCTCATAATCAAATTACCCTTGAACTGTAACAGTGTGATAAGTGTAACAAATTTACTTGCACACCAAGCTGTGTGCAGTGGATCCCACATCCTGTTAACACTCCCCTTAGTCACAACACCCCTTTCCCTCCGTAACCATACAAAACTCATCAGTGCTCCCCAATGCCTGTACTTAGTGATTTGTAAATCCTAGGAATCTTCAGTAAACATTTCACAGATGATTTAACTTTCTTAGAGAACCTGTTTACTGTTTTATATTATAGGTCTCTAAATCTTATTTTCTTCAGAAACTGTTTTACCACTAAAAACATTCAAAGCTAACGTGTAAATATCTTGTCCTGGCAGCTAAAGCACTGAATGAGTTCACCTCCACCTACCAAATGATGCCTAACTGCTGTATTTTCTAGGTAAGCGAGGCTACCACCTGCACTGCTGCCCCAGAGTCAGACGGGGGTTAAATGTAAACTGTGTCCTTCTAAGCTGTGCAACCTTCAGTGAGCTTCCTGGCCTCATACCTCGGCTGACCCATCTATAAGGCGGGTGAAAAGAACACCGTTTCCTTAGCGAAGAGCACACTCACGCGTGGGAAAGTGGTAAGAGGTCCCTGGCCAGAACCACGGTGTCTCATGCACGCTACTCTCTCCTGTGCCGACTTCATCACCCAAAGCAGAGCTCAATCAAAAGAATGAGAAGACAAGTCAGAGAATGGGCTTGTGAAAAACAACAGCAAAAGACATAATGACAAATAACTGCTCCCCCAAATACACAAAGAACTTTAAAAACTCAAGAGTAAGAAAATAATCCAATTTTTAAAAAGGGGAAAGGACCTAAACAGACACCTCACCAAAGACCCTGCCCTGCACACGGACGGCAAATAAGCACTGGAAAGATGCTCCGCTCCACATGGCCTTAGACAGCTGCGAATCAAAACAATGGGCCACATCGCACGTGTGTCAGGACGACCAACCTCAGGAGCACTGACAGCACTAAAAGAAGAAGGATGCAGAGCACATTTCATCTGCTGCTGGTAAGAATGTGAAACGCACGGACACTGTGGAAGACAGTTTAGCAGTTCCCAACAACACTGAACGCTCTTACCACAGATTCTGGCAATCATACTTCCGGTATTTTCCCAAATGAGGTGAGAACTTGTGTCCATGCAAAACCTTTTCAAGGATGTTTACAGCAGCTCCACTTACGACTGCCAAATCTTGGGATCAAGATGTCCTTCGAGAGTGGAGGGATATTATTCAAGCAGTGGAATACTACTCAGCATTGAAAATAAGTGAGTTAGAGCTGGGGTGTCCCAGTGGCAGAGCACTTGCCTAGCAGGTACCATCCTCAGCACTGCCTAATTTAAATATATTAACACATAAGTGATCTATTGAGAGATAAAAGGGGACAGAGGCGTAAATACCTGAGAAACTATCATACCTGTGTTTCTAATCATGTGACCGTCTGGAAGAGGTACAACTATGAAACGTTTTACTTTTTTAATTCAGTGGATGCTACAGGTTGGAGAGAGGTGGGGATGAAGAGGGAGAGCGAAGAGTACCTTAAGGGCAGTGAAGTTAACTGCGCACGACCCCGTAAGGGCAGACATGGGCCATTATGTGTTTGTCGAATTCATGGATCTCTTGCCATAGGGAAGAGGCCCAGGGGGAACAGCATGAGGGCGGAGCAAGAGAGGAAGATGAGCAAAGCAAAGATAGGCCATGCACAGGAACCTAGTAACTCAATTACTGTAAGCACTATATGCCACAACATGGGCTGAGACTAACAAGACCAACACAAACGAAAAACGGGACAGGGGAACTGCGGGAGGTAGGAGGGGAGGGGAGAGGAGGGAAGAGAATTTTAAAAACAAAACAAAACAAAAAGCAAGCTGTAGTGGGTATACGTAACCACTCCCCAAGATGACTGTAAGCCACATGAACCACAAACATGTACTAATAAAAAAAGAAAAAAGCTTGTACACACCACCAAGAGTAGCCCTGGTGTGAATCATGGACTTGATGTACACGCTGTGTGAGTAGCCCTGCTGTGAATCACGGACTCTGGATGCGCACGCCGTGTGAGTAGCCCTGGTGTGAATCACGGACTCTGGATGCGCACGCCGTGTGAGTAGCCCTGGTGT